>NC_060268.1:1090580-1179264 GCF_021613505.1 Equus quagga | reverse complement strand
ATGCTCCATACTTACTTACCTATTCTCTTACCATTGGACATTAGGTTATTTCTAACACTTTGCTTTAACAAACAATACTGTAACAATTTTCTTTACATGCCTCCATGTGCACACGCTTGAGTATTTCTTTGGGGTAGATTTCAGGAAGTAGAATTCCTTCATGGGGATGCATATTTTTAATTTAATAGAATTAGTATTATATTTTTAATGTTTTCCTCTATATTTGTTGAAAAATCATTTCTTGGATAAAGCAAAGAACTCAAATTGCATCCATACAAAAAAAAGGATATTAATTACCTAAACACACCAGCAATAAAACAAATGTATCATTGCCAACTAGTCAATCACAAAGCAAGCTGTCAAGCGCACCAGACACAACACAACAGTCAACAACTTGGGTCACACGCACAAGTGTGTGATGGAACCCTTCGAACAGATAACAGCGAATAAAGAGGCCGCTGTGGAAACCCTTGAGGGCACAGGAAGGATCCGGTCCACTCTGAGGTTTTAAGCAATGTCTCCAAGGGCTTTAAGCAACGTCTCTTTAGTTCAAGTTCCCTTCTCTAGTGTTTGTCTAGAACTGCTCAAACCACAGCGCAAACTCGAAAACAAATATACCTACACCAGGTCACACCTTGCACTCCTCCAGAAAGCCTGTCTACTTCTTCTAAGCTTGGCTGTGCGTGGCATCTCAGAGGGCACCAATCGGCCAGACAGCATGACACACTCACGACGCCACTTACCAGCAAGCCTCCCAAGACCTCCGTTGCCGAGCCCGGCATCTTCTTCAATTTCTTCTAATTCCTCCATGTCCAATCCGAGCTGGAGACGAAAGGAGAACAACGTGGATGTGGATACAAATGCGGGCCATTTCAGGGACAACCGTCATACCTACAGCTCCACACCACCCAATCCTGGCAGCTCAGGCAGCTGGTCTGGTGTCGGATGCCCACTGCAGACACTACTGACTACAGCTGCAAACCGTGTGAGATGGCACAGCAGCCGCTTGGAGAAGAGCGTGGGCTCTAAGTGTCCGTTCCTGCCTCTGTCACTTCTTAGTCATCTAACCCTGGGCAAGGGGTAAACCTTTCTATGCATCTCTTCTCTTATTTAAAAAATGAGGCTAACGGTACCTACCTTGTTTAGGGCTGTAGTGATTAAGTGAGATTCCACAAAGAAAGCATTTAGAATTATTCCTGGGCAGATATTTCTCAGTAAACGTTAGGTATTGCTACTTCTTAAAGTTGTATTTTGTGCTGTTTGGGTAAAACTTCAGAAACAGTCTAGGACCAAGCGGACACTAACTGGGCTGAAGGATTTTGAAAATTACCAAAAGGTGTAAGGTCAGACTTTCCGGGATGGACTAAAGTTCATCTTTTCATGACCACAACATATTTACTCAGTGGGGTCAATGGTTGTTAACCCAAAACCTGTTAGTGACTCCTGCCCAGGGGCCTGAGGCCAGACAGCAGGCAGTAATGTGGTCCAGCTAGAAAGGGCTACAATCCCCTACTTCTCTCTGGGATGGATAAGAAGCTCTGAGAGGCCAAGGAGCATCTGTGACCTTGCGGATGGTTGGAACTGGCTACCACCCAGCTCCCGGCCCAAAAGTGCTGGGACTTGACCAGCCAGAGCCACCGGCACCAGTGTCAGAACTCTGCAGCCCTGGAGAGCACTCTGGACTGCTTATCTTACAATGAGGAAATTGATGGCAGGCAGACTAAGTGACCTGTCCCAGGCCGACTAGATAATGATCCACCTATGCTTAGCTAATGATGGTCTGTTGTGAAATGACTGTATTCTTACCGAAAGTGATGCAATCCATGAAATTAGATAGTATTTAAAACGGAGAAATAATTCACTCATTTGAAAAGATGTGCATAGGATGAACTGTACTTGGAGTGATGCCCCAGTCTCCATGGAGCCACCCATTTGGATCCCTACCCTTACACCAAAGGTTGCTTTCTCACACGAGTCTCGATAATTAAATCTTTCAAGAGTTCAGAAATGGCTTTGCTTCTGTTCGCTGTCGAAGGGGCTCTCGGATTTGCTCCCTGGTGACTTGAGGTCACTGGGGTCCTCGTGCAAGTCGACTGCTAACGCTAACATTCAGGACTTTTAAAATTCTAATAACAAAAGTCCGGAGTAGGATATAAACCTTGAGCATGCAGACACGGTTCCTTCACCCCACCTGGTGATATGCTAGTCCAAGGGAGGTGTATCATCTTCAGCTGATTTCAGGGGAAGCAAAGGAAATGGCTGTGGAGTGGGGCTGAACGGCTATTTCACAGGAAATGCGCCACATGAGGAAATTACCCACGTGAAGGGGGCTGGCCCTTAGGCCAAGCAGCTGGCCAAGAAGGGCACGATCCCACACCCAGGACAAGGAGCAGTGTGGACGGTCTCCCATTTGGAACGTCTTTGCAGACTCACACGCCTCCTTCCAACCACAGGTATGAGATCCCTGAGGCTCAGGGCAGAAACAGTTCAAAATGCTCATAGAAACAAATGAGCACATTAGGTTTAAGACCTCAGGCTCCTGCTGAAGGAGGAAGTGTATGTCACATCTCATTAAGCAAGAGAGAAAGTCTGATGCCAGAATTTCAAAAGCTTATTTTTTCACATATTGCCGTGATACATGAATAATAGTCAAACTTTGATCACTTTTTTTAAAAGTAAACAGGAGCCCAAAGTAAAGCTTGTGATTCTGAAAGCAGGGACCCAAGTTCTTTTAAAAGCCTTGTTCAGATGCTAATTTCTAAAACGTTATTTGCTGGGGAATGCTGTCAAGAACGTTGATTGCAAAAGAAAATTCTCATGAGGCAAAGCTAGTTCTCTAACCTAGTTTCTCTTAAGCCAGAGGTCACCAGGAGTTTATATTTCTAATAATCTTTAATAGCCATGTCTATAGGCACAATCTTTCACTTTTTTTTCTGGTGCTATATCTCCAAGGTTCCTGACTAGAACTTGAAGTTTAAGGGGAGAGGATGAGAGAAATACGGAGACGATGTACCTGGTAAATGGCCTCGTCACAGGCATTCTGCAGGCCAAGGTTGATCATGGTGTTCTGCAGGGTTCGGCCCATGTAAAATTCTAAAGAGAGGTAATAAACCCTCTGAAACAAAGAAATGAGGTCATGTTAACCCTATAAGGCCAGGCTTACCTGTCCACATTAAACCCAAGGTCAGCAACAGGAGACAAACAGGCAGGACGACCTTAACCAAGGTTCAGATGAGACCCCAGCCACGTGTGAGGGGCTGAATAAAAGCACCACTGACAACCAACCTCAGGAAAACCATTTTATACCTATTTTTGGCAAATTAGTTCTGTATCTTTTATTTCCAGGGAGAAAAAAAGCAAACTCATCCAACTAATTAGTTTCAATATTTTGTGTTTTTCTTCCTTCCCATTCATGAGCCTCATGAATTATGCATGTTTTGGACAAAGACAGTCAGATGGCCACAGCCCACCACGCGTTGTGAGACAGTTACAGGGCGAGAGTCGAGTGGGGTTGGCTGTGACCATCTCAACTTATCCAAGAAAGACAGAGACGAACTCCTTTGCGACACCCCGATGGCTAGAAAGTATTCCTCCTTCACTGATGCTGCAAGTAATATTGCAATTACTTTAGAATTAAAATCATTCTAGAAAGTCTACAAACTTGCAATAACAAAAAACTACCTCCCGTTTATTGGCGTTTGTTCTTGGCGGAATGGGAAATTTATCAAATTAGAAACTGTTTGCCTTTGACAAAGTCAGTCCTATCAGAATTGAAAGTGAACGGTGCAGATGTCAGATTTGCCTAAAACCTTTAAAAATACAAGCGCAGTTTACTAATTTAAAAAAAGAAAGACATCAGTGAGTAACTTCTTCATTTTCTTTTACAGTATCTTACTCTGCATATCAGTCCTTTCTTTTCCACCAAACACAAAACAGAAACCTGTAAACGCATCAGTATCAAGTCATATCAAATTTTAGGAACTCTTTCATTTCCCAGTAGGCAGACTCAAAAAGAAAAGTACCTGGCTAGCTGAAAATATAAAAAAATTATGAATATAGTTCAATATAACAAAGGCCTAGTGTAATATTTAACTCATTAGCTAAACATATATACTTAAAATAAAACATTAAGTGAAAACGTCAATTTAGAAATTTCACTTTTTCCCACTTGCATTTTACGAAACAATTGAATTCTGTCTTCACAGGAATAGTCAACATCCGTATCTTAGTGGGCCATCCAACACTATTTTCCACAGCACATTGTCTTTATTTTTATCCAAGTTGTTTGAATATATATAACACTGTCATTAGAGCCCTCATCAGCTTATTAGATGCCTTGTGTGAATTGGGAACAGGTATCTTTCCTATGGCAGACATAGGCCAAGGAGGCACATGGTGCCACTCACCCCCATGGCTGGTGCCCTTGTACACCAGGACCCTGTGTCACAGGAAAGAGCATCTCAAGTCACAAATACCCATCTGCAGAACATCAGGGCACCATATATATAAATCCAACGCTTGCAATTGTGAGGTCATGCCCCCAGAAATAACGACTGCATCTGTGTTAAATTTCTTTGCCTCCCTTTTAACGATTCCAAATTAGCATGGACTTAAGACATTTCAAGGTCTTCCTTAAAAAAAGGTGTTGCTCAAAATAAAGTAATTGAGAGAGCCTCTCAATGGCAGACTTTACAAGGACATGAACGCAAGGTGATTTCCTATTTTTTCATAAACTATTTTGGGGGGGACCTCACCTTATATTTCGGGATACGTAAGACCTTGAAAAATAGATCTCGCTCATTCTCTTAGTGGTCTCTAAACATTTATTACATACTCCTGGTAGTAAAATATTTGAGCTTCTCCAATACACCTTATAAACTATATGCATGCACTACTTACTATTTTATGTACATTTTCCAAAAACTGGACATTTTCAAAAGGTTTGTAAAGATAAAGAAGACATAACAATAACCAATATTTTAAAATAATTTTAATGTTATTCCTAGCATCGATCAGAGGACCTGGGTGATGCGAGGTCGGTGAGCCAAGGAGTCAAAAGAAAGATCTCTTGGACTCTCAAGATCTGGCAGTAGTGCTCTTTTATTTAGAGAATAGTGTGGAATAGCATGGGGACAGGACCCACGGGCAGTCAGAGCTGCTCCTGCCCTGAGTTGAGGGTTAGGGCTAATTTTATAAGGCATGGGTACGTGACTTATTTTTACTGGAAAAAGAAAAGATGATGTAAAAAGTCATTAAATGATTTCAGTGCAGATGGGGTCTGGTTATTGTGTGGTCATATAACTTTAGATATGAATCTGGCCATATAGATCGGCATGTAGGTGAGAATGCCCTGGGCTTCTCTCCCTGGGGCAGCCCTAATTCATATCATAAAAAAATCCACCGGGTCATATAGTTTGGCTTGTAGGCCAGGTCACCTTGGGCTTCTCTAGCTGGGGCAGCCTTAATCCACATCACTGGGTACTTTGAGAAGACCACAGAGACTTGCAGGACAGGCCAGAGTTGAGCGTAGAGACGCATGGTAGGAAGGGCATTCCACCTGAAGGGTGCAGTGAGGGCAGAGGCCCTGGAGTGGGGCGTACAGGGCATGGATGGGACAACAAACTGGTTTGGTGGGAGAGCAAGGTAAGCCCAGGCGAGGGTAGTGGGAAAGCAGATGGGAGGCACAGGTCCACCTGGACTGAGAGGGGCCTCAAATGCTTGATTAAGGGCTGTGGCAGGAACGGAGAGCCATCCATAGCTGAGCAGAGGGCAGGTGTGTTGCTTGAAGAAGCTGAATGGGATGGCAACGTACAGAATGAGATGGCCTCGTAAACTCAGATGCCTTTGTGAGCCAGGCAGAGAAAATAAATGAAGAAAGGAGGTCACGTAAAACAATGAGGAGGACGAGGTCAAGAACGGAGTGCACACGGCCTGACCGAAGGCACAGGAAACGAAACTGCTTGAAGACATCTCGCTGGCCAAACCAAGTATGTCTGCCAGCCACTCCAGACAAACGCTACCGCTTCTGGGCAGCAAGGAAACCCCTTAGAAGTCTACCAGCAGCCAGGGTCTCAATCTAGGCCGAGAGGTGGGAATGGGGGAGAACGGGTTATTTACGGCAACCTGCAGGAATCGGCAGAATTTGACAACGTGTCGAACGGGGATTACGGGAGGAAATCAAGGGTGAGTCTGAAGTTCCGCGTCTGGGGGACCGTCAGGACGGCACGGCCACTCACACCAGGAACACAGAAGATGGGGCGGGACTGGGAGGGACAATGACTAGAGTTTGAGGAAACAGCAGGAGGTCTGGGTGTGGTCACCAAGCACTTGGAGACATAGGAATCGCGTTTGGAAACGAACGCAGACTACAGACGCAGACGCGGGGCTCATCTCCAGTTGCGGGAGAGCAGGGGAGGCGGAGAGAAGCCCGCGCACGCGCACGCCCCCTCTCTGCGCGCCCCTCCCTCTCCGTGCGCCCCTCCTCTCGGCAGCCCCCCTCTCCGCTCCCGAGCGCAGGGACCTGCGGTTTAGGTGAACGACCGTCACAGAGCGGGTACTTCATTAACACGGACGGAGTGAATGCTGTTCACTGTGCGTCCCCACCGGAACACCTGGCTGCACTCGAGTAGGAAAGGAGAGCGCAGCGGACCCCGAAGTCTGCGAAGTCCCGGAGGAGCCGCTGGAGGAGGACACTGGGCGAGTGTGTTCTCTGATGCTAAATGCTACGGGGAGGGGAGGGGGTAGGTGCTAAAGCATGGCTCTTCATCTCACTCGCCAGCCTAAAAACGTGAAAAGTCATTTAGGGGCGGTATGGTGCGTTGTAGCGTCCCCTCCATGCAAATAAAAAAAGAGACAGTATGTGTCCACCCAAAGGGTTTTCTAAGGACGTGTTTCAGCAGTTGCCGCCTTGGGGCAGAGGCCCCGCCCTCTGGCGCGAGGACCAGGAAGCGTCGTCACAGCGGCAGTTCCTCACCAGAATTTACTTTCTTTTGCTCAGGGTTTCGCTGGGCAGTGGGAATAGGGACTATTCTTTTCTTCTTCATGCTTTTATGTATTTAAAAAATTCCTCATACATCTTTACAGGTATTTCCACTGCCTCCAGGACACATCTTCCTCACCCTTCCCGTGTGCGTCCGACCAGCTCTCCCAGTCTCCTCCCCCAGCAGACTCGCACCCACCCCCTGCAGCGCCCGAAGCTGCTGCTCCCTGGCCCTGCGCAACACCGTCCCTCTGCCTGCACGTCCTCCTCAGTCCTCCCGCCCAACTTCCCGGATGGGTCAGTCGGGGACGGTGCCCGCTGTGCGCCCGAAAGCACGCTAAGGGGCCCTGCACGCCAGCCCCGCGCAGGGGACGGGGGCGGCCTGTGCGCAGCCTCGCTGCGCAGCCCCCGGGCAGGTCTGAGTCCGGAGCGCGTCCCGGCCCGCGGCCTCCGCCCCGCAGGGATCCAGGAAGTCCCGGGGCTCCTCGCCCCGCTCGGCGGAACTGGGGGGACTCGGCCCCTCCCTCTGCTCCCCCCTCGGGCAGTCCCCACAGAAGCCGCGACTCCGCGTCATCCACGCGTCCCCCAGTCTCGTCCTCCGAAGGCTCTCCGGGTAGTGGGGCGCCTTCCTCCGGCTCCTCTTCCGTCCTCCCCCTTCCCCCAGCTCTTCCTACCCTTTGGCAGACTCTATATATTTGTCCCCCTCCCTAAACAGGAGCTTCTCCCGGACCGGCCATTTGTCCGTCTAGTTCAGGCCGACGCGGGGCCGAGACCTGCGCCCGGGGCGCGCGGACTCCCGGTCAGTGCGGGGCGGATGCTCGGAAAGTCCGCGATCCCCGAGGCCGCGAGGAGGCCGGGGGGCCGCAGGGGTTCGGGGGGCCGGGCGCCGAGGCGAGGACGCGTCCCCCCGCGGCCGTACCTTGGGGCACCGCTCGTAGTAGTACTGCTGCGTGCGGATCCAGCGGCCCACCAGGTGGTCGCGCACCGTGTGCGCCAGCGCGAAGAAGTAGTCGCGGGGAGTGGCCACGTTGCGGTCCTTGACCAGCGTGAAGTGCAGGTGCCGGTTGAAGCCCTTCTTGAGCTCCGCCACGTTCTCCACGCCCACGATGCCGCGGATGCTGATCTGCCGCCGCTTCTCCTGGTCCGTCAGCGGCTTGGCCATCGCGGCGGCGGTGGCGGGCGGACCCGGCGGGACTGGACTGGACTGGACTGGACGGGGAGGGCGGCCCGGCGCCGCTTTTGAGGCGGAGAGTCCGGGGCCCGCCCCTCGGCCCCGCCCGCCGGTCGGTGTCCTGGCCCCAGCGGCTGGGGCGGAGCGGACGGCGGGGGTGGACGTGGGGAGCGGGGTGGACGTGGTGGGGGGTGGGGGTGGATGTGGGGAGCGGGGTGGACGGCACGGGGCGTGGGTGGGGCTGCCGGGACCCCGCGGGACCCTCTGGGCAGTTGCAGGTGGCCCTCGGCAGGTCGCCGAGCCTGGGAGCGCCCATCAGATCTGCAGAACCTGGGGCAGCGTCGGTCTTACCTCCCACTCTAGATTCTTGGAGACAGGAGGATGCCTGTGTGGGCAAGCACGTTGCTGGCAAACTTGTGCTGTCATTATCATTGTTATTGTTTCTCACCTGGAATGGGACCCACCATGAGCATCCGGAGGGATCCTGGAGAGTCGGCACACTCCCACTTCAGTTGTCCCACCCTCTTGTCCGTCGGTGGCATCGCCCCGTCTTGGATCCGAGACCTCAGAAAGGGGTCCCCGACGCCCCCTGTTTTCAATTATTTTGGGGAGACTCAGGAATTCCGGGTTTCCTGATTCCTCAAACCCGTGCTTGCTCTGTCCGGAGCGTCTTCTGCTCGTTGCAGAGACAGTAAGAATCTGCAAGTCCTGAGCTGAACCTTGGGGCCGAGTATGTGGCAGGGGCTCTACTCTGAATCACTTTTCAACCCAAGGGGGCGAAGAGGGGAGAAAAGAAAAGGTCATGTGTGTGAAACGAAGGGGTAACTGGCCGAGCGGGCGCCAGAGCAGTCTGTGTGAATCTGGGGGCGGCTGATCTTTGCACCCTCCCCTCCAGCTTGGGTGGTGTTTGTGTGTGTGTGTGTGTGCGCGCGCGCGCATGTGTGTTTAAACCTTGGCAAAGGCAAATGCGTGGTATTTTTGGCCGCCAGAGGCTTTTTCTTCTTCAGCAAGTAGTACGTATTAATGTATTACTTTAAAAGCAGTCCGTTGCCAGAATTGAGTTTTCCAAAAAAAACTTAGTACAACTGATTAATAGACTTTACTTTCAGTGATAAACCCAAGCTGATTCCTTTGAGTAGATGTGTTGGTAGGGGATGGGATTATTTGACTCAGGCTAAATGCAGCCCCCACCATGGAAATGAAAGTTCAAACCACATAGATCTGGCAAAATATCCAGACCCTTGTCCTCCCAGCTTCTGGGTTCAGACTTTGGGGCAGAGCTGAGACTGCGCTGGATGCTTACACAATCCCGATGACCTGCAGGGGAAAGCATTTATGGGGGACAGGGGCATGACAGCTGGGCCATCTGGATGAGGCCAGAAATACCCTGAATTAAGAGGGAGAGTGGAGCCACATCAAAATGATTGGACTTAAAAATAACCAGGCTTGTGTGGTAAAGTTTCAGGGGAGGCTGAAAGGGAAGTTCCTTTGAAAAATTGGATAATAAAGAATGTGTTTTTTTCAGTCAGCTTTGAATATCCCTAGGACCCTCCTAGCTTTAACCTAGTGTTGGGTCATTCACACGTTGGTGTGAAATAGTTCCCTCAGCTTTAACAGCTGGATAGAGGAATAGGGCAGAGCAGAGGGATGAGGGAAGCTGGGTCTGAGTCCATCTTACTCCCAGGGAGGCCTCTGGGCAGCAAAAGGCAACACAATGTCGCGACACCCGGGGTGGGGTGAGGAATTAGGGTGCAAAGACACCACAGGCAAACATGCTCTTTCTTAGTTTTGCTTAAGACAGTTTCAAACAGGTGGATCCTAGCCTCCCCGTCCACTTAGATGTACTAAATCCTTGTTGGAAACCCAGGATAACGATGTACCAACAAACCCTCCATTTACCTGATTCAGTTTCCAGTCCGTGAGCCTGCACCCTGAGCTGCCATCTCTCAAAGGGGAAAACCTGTGAACTACAGAGTGTGGGGAACCATCAACCCCGTCTTAAAGAGAACAGACGGTGCCAGGCGATGTGGGGCATGCCGTCGACCCGGTCTTCAGTCCCTCTTCACTTCTCTTTCAGTCTTTCTGCAGAGTCTCTGGTGTGAGCATGTCTAACACTTGTCAATCTGCATTTTTAAGAGAAAGAGGCCCAGACTCTACGCCTTCTCCAGGTTTCAGCATCTAAGTAGAATTTAATAATGCTGTCTTCCACTTATGGTAAATGATGTCTGTTACACTCTGATATAAACTTTACTTTTTAAATTTTAGGTTAAAATGAAATTTACGTAAAGAAAAACAGTGTATTTTGGCTGGTACATGGGTTGGCCAAAAAGTGCTCTATAAATGTAACTGAAGTTTGGGAAACACGGAGCTGTGGTCTCCCAGGCCCCTTTGAAATCTAACACCTGCTCCAGCTGTTCTGGTCCAGGACACTGAGGCCTAGAGGGGTCAAGTTACTTGACCAAGAAGATTGTTCTCTTTAGAAACCTTTCCTTCAGCCTCTCCCTGACTAGAAACACCAAAACTGTGGCTCCCTGGAAAAGTATCAGCCTGGAGTTGATCACATCGTGTACAGCAACCTTGCCAACAATGACCTGTGTTATTCCTGCTTCCTGTGGCTGCCCTGGTGAAACATGCTTGTGAACAGCGGAACAAACTGTCCGGGCCTCACAGGACGAGTAGAAGTTGCCCGCTGTCGGGAAAGGACTTGGGAAAGTGTTAGTCTGGGTCTTCAGAGAAGCAGACACTAAGACAGGATTAAACATGCAAGGATTTAATTAGGGCAGATGCCTGAGGGAGAGAAGATGTGGAGGGAGCCAGGTTACCCTGGGAGCGTCTGACCAAAGTGTGCCTGACCCCAGGGAAGGAGAGACGGTGGGAGGAACGGAGGGAGCATTGTAGACTGCCCTGCAGTCCCCAGAAGATCCGTCAGGGCCACCGGGCAGCTCTGGAGCCAAAGTCCACTGTCAGAGGTGTCCCCATGCTATTTGAGTCACTGATGGAACACCCCTGGGGGGGGGTGGCCTCAGCACAAACATAGGCAGGGTGTCCCTGGCCCTTGCTCCGTTGTGCCCCTGCAGTTGGAGCTCTGGGAGGCCCATCCTGGTGGCCGCCACAGAAGGGTACTCGGTAAACAGGTGTTGGTTAACAGCCAGGCGTTGCAGTGGAGGCTTGTTGTGTGGGCACCTTCGGATTCATGGAAACCATAACCAGCATTTCCCGTGGGCTCTGGCCAGGCTCGTGATGGACTTTCCCTCATTTACTCCCCTCACCAGCTCTGTGAGGCAAGTTCTGTTTCTCTTCCCATTTTACAGATGAAGAAACCGAGGCTCAGAGAAGTTAAGTAGCTTGTGCAAGATCACTGACAAGTTAGTGGCTGAAGAGGTTTTCAACCCTTGGCAGATGGCTCCTCTGAAACAGGGTTTGGGATCTGGTGGGTGACCCTGAACCCTGCCTACACCTTGGCTGACTGGCTCACCCCGTCCACTTGGTTTGTTTTGTACTGTCCTCTGCCCTTTCGACCTACTTCTACTCAGATCTGAAATCCAGGGAAAGGCCAGAGGTCCCAAGTGGCCCCACCGCAGGTCATTGGCTCTCTGGGCGTGGGTGGCATGAGAGCTGAGCTGAGCTTTGTGCCTGCTGAGTGAATTTAAGGACATTTCACTCAGTATATTTGTGTATGAATCTGTCAACCAAGGTTACTAGCAGGGCTCTGCTGTGTTAAATAATTAGTGAGATGGCCGAGCTCCATTGAGTGCCCCCAGAATCTGCAGACAGCACGCTGACCACATGGCCATCTCCGTGACCGGCTGTGACTGTGACCATTTGCTTGTTATCCAAATATATTTGACTGTCTTGAAGCAAGCGGGTGTTCCTGGCGCCTTCAGGTTCTGTCGTGTTTGATTTGTTCATTAATACGGTGGTTTGGCTTGTTAGGTGTGGTCCAGAGGGAGTTCCTAAAAAGCTGGAAATATTTAACTGACAACCGTCTTCCCCCTCAAATCTGTGCTGCTTTTGACGTGCCTGTTGTGGAACGTGCCCAGACTGGAGAGTCACTCAGTGCCTCAGTTTCAGCTTCTGCAAAGTAAGGACGATGCTCTGTGTCCTGTTCACTCCACAAGATGGCTAAGCTCCAAAAGGTGTGAGTGGAGAAGAGTGAGGAAGTGTTGAAAGCGTCCTTGAGATGTCACCTTTTGTGTTGGGTTGGTATTTTAGATATTAGCCAATGTTTCACTTTTCTCCAGCCCTTGTGTTTATAATCTCGGGGAGGGATATAGGGGCTTTCCTGGTTTGGATGGCTGGCCTGTGTTAACACTTGAGAGACTCTAGGACCCCGGGCTGCGGAGGCTGGGGCAGGAGTGGGAGGGGACACACAGAGTGGGGAGCAGGGATGTCCCTGGTCTCAGATGGGGTGTCTGCTTCCTGGGGAGGCAGCACAAACCCCAGGTGGGCTGTGGATCATCTGAGCGCAGCCGGGACACCACTCTGCTTCCTCGGAAGATCCAGGGAGGGCCCCAGGGTGGAAGTGGCTGCCTGGAGGCTCTCTGCAGTGAGGGCTTAGCCCTGGTCACAAGAACTCCTTGTCCGGGGAGGCTGGGGCAGCCCTCCGCTCAAGGCTGGCTCTGAGAATGCCCAAGGGAGGTGTCGAAGCCTGAGGCTCCCCTCCCTACCCCGCCCCGGTTACATGGACTAAGTGACCGAGCTCACATGTTTCCCTTCCTGGAGGAATGAGGGTTCAAGTGAGAAATTAAGCTGACATAAGAAAATAAAGCCACATTTCTTGCACACCTTGGTTTATGTTCTCCTTCTGTTCACTTTTCTCTCCAGTGTTATTACTCATGCAGCCAGACGCATGTTTCAGAAGAAGCCTTTGACTCATTATGGGCATGAATGAGGAGATTCATTCTGGGAGAATTTTGCAAAGAGATATGAACACACCCTGACAGAGGAAGGGAAGTGAGAAATGTGGTAAGCACAAGGTTTCCACAGATAATGACAATGCACCCAGCCCTGGACTTGGCCTCCGGTCCCCATCTCAGGGTCTTTGTCACGCAGACCCTCAGGGACTCACATTCTGACTTGCCCTTTGCATGCAATTCATTAACTGCAGGCATTAACCCTATAAATCATACAGGCTCCTATACTAATATTATTGATTTTTAGAATTTTGTTCACTTAGGGCGTAAACCTAAGGAATGACCAACACCATGGTCTCAAATGCCAGATCTTTACCGTAAGCTTTCTGAGCTGTCTAATTACCCACCTCTGAAGCTCTAACCGATAAGGTACTGAGACACTGAGGGGTAACACTGGCTTAAAACACATAATACAGAAAAATAGCTTCTTTCCACTTAGTATTTTCCAGGATGGAGCATGGGCGTCGGGGTGACCTATTGAAAGCTGGTCTCGTGCACAAACACAGGGCCGTTCTTTTGTGTTTCTTCTTGTCTTAGGTGGATTATGGTTCATTAAGCATAGTTTTGCAGAGGATAATCTCTGTTTTTCACATTCAATGTTTCTAATTCACTGGTGTATTAGAAAATATTTGTTCACCTCCTTTGTGTCCAGCATCATGCCGAGCACTCGGGGCGCACCAGTGACCCACAGTCACTGTGCCAGGCACACTGTCCCCCATTTCCTGGGAACTGACTGCCTCTCTGTAGCTGCCCCTCCCCCTTTATACTTAAGTATCAGTCCACAGACTTATTGTGGGAGTGGCCATCTTACACCAATGACCCCAGGACTCCCCTGTGTTCATATCTCTGGTGAAAGAAGGACCTGGAAGTATTGGCCACCTTGGAACGTCAACAAAACAAGAATTGAATGATCACCCACTGTATGCCACATACTGTGCTCACTCTTAATGTACAAAAATATAGGCCATAGTCTCTGCCTTCCTAAGAACTTTTAAACTAGGCTGAGGCAGCACACTCATATGAAAATACAAGGCAGCATCTGCTAAAGGAAAACTGACTGGCCCAGACCTTAAGTGCCATCTGAGTTTACAGGAAGGAAAGAGCATCTCGTGTTTGTCTTGGAGCCACACGACAATACCCATTTCTCTTTCTTCCTGAAAGTTCTGTCTCCTCCTCCGCCCTCTTGAGTGACAGTATCTTAGTCATTGAATCATAATACATTTCCAGTTTAAGATGAAAACACGAAGCTTCACTCCACTCATAATTCCATGGTGAATCGTCTTCTCTATTTTTGAGGAAAAGATCCAGCGTGAGAACTGCAGAGACAGGCTCGCACCGGCAGGTGGAGGAATTCGCCGCTGAAACTCAGGCCACCCAGTGGTTCAGCGAAGGATGTGATGGCAATTTTAACAACGGCTTTCTTTCTCTTTCTTTGTTCCAGATCTTTATGCACCAAAACACTCTGAAAAAATTACTCCTATTCTGAAGAAGATAAATCAAAACGGATTATTTTCATCACTCTAGCCAGAACATAAAGTAGATGGCACTTTCTCTCTTTCGTAATCTTAGATGTAATACATTGAAATCTAAAGAAATAATTTATTCTCATAAGAATGCTGAAGTAATCTCAAAAACAAAAAAAGCCTGGGGTCTTAACATCCTTATGCTGATTCAGCACATGTGCAGAGGTGGGTGTGCTGGTGGCTTGGTCTTCCCAGTCAACCATCCGAGTTTCCAGGATTGGATAGAGCAGAGGGTCTCCATCCTGGTCTATCTGGGGTCCATCACGAGGTTTCAAGCCTGTCTGGACATGTCTGTGAACTGGTGATACAGGCCTGAGTGACGTCAGTGTGCCTGGAGAGGCTGTAGTCATCCGTGCTCTTGGGGGGTTTGGTATATCTGGGCACGTCTAGCAAGCCGTGGGCGGCTGCTGGAGGCTGAGGAGACTCCTGGGTGAGACTTCACCCTGAGGGTGGAAGGAATCTGGTGATCAGCTTGAGCCTGGAAGAAGCATCATCAGTAAGTCTGCTCGCATTGGAGCAGTTTCCTGATCCTGTTCCCCGGTCTGGCCCCCTGGAGGCATGTGTTCCATGGGTACATAGAGGGCTGTCAGTAAAAACAGAAAGAGCTTTCTCACTAAGCTTTATAAAAAATACTCAGACCCCAGCAACACTGTTTTACTTTCCCTGTGAACAGGTGAGTCATTCCCTGACACTTCAGCCCAGAGGAGGGTGTGCAGGAACGGCTGGGCTCAGTGGGTGGAGGCGTAGCCGGCAGGACTGGGAGAGTGGAGACACCTTCTGGAGACCCCCAGAGATATGGGACTTGGAGTGCAGGGGCTGGACGTTTGCTAAGGCAAGGGGAGCAAGAACCAGTGACATCTGTATTGGAGTTAATGAGACGTCCTCAAAGGCTCCTAAGACCTGGAGAAATAAGCATTACATGTATGCTATTAGCCAGTTCCTAGAGTTATTGAACACTTACTAAAAGAACCTTAATAACTATGTCTCTCTTTTGATGCGTAGGCTCTTTGCAAAATCCCCATTTTGGGTAATATTTTTATAGCAGTAAAACACACTTACAGACAGGAGTATAAATCTTAGGTTGTATCACAACGAATTTTTACAAATCAATCACTCGTGCAAACCCCACCTAGACTGAGCTGGGAACATTAGGAGCAGCTCAGAGCCCTCTCTTGTGACCCTTCCACTCTCCCTCCCTAAGGGTAATCGTGACCCTGGTTTCTGATATTCCAATATTACTTTTGCCTCTTTTAAACTTTGTAAGTGGAATTAATTCTATAGTACATCTCTATTTTGTCTGACTTTTTAACAGAGCATTATGTCTGTAAGTTTCATTTATGTTCTTGCCAAATTTCTAGGTCTTCATTGTTGTATAGTATTCTATTATATGAATGTAGCACGATTTTATTTATCCATTTTACTGGTGATGGACATTTAGACTGTATCCAGTTTTTGGTTATTATGAACAAAGCTGCCATAAAAATATTGGTACGTTTTTACTGCACATCACGTGCCCTCATTTCTGTTGGGAATGTAATTGCTAGATCTAATATGCAAGTTTTTCAATTTATTATTTATTTATTTATTTTTGAGGAAGATTAGCCCTGAGCTAACATCTGCCACCAATCCTCCTCTTTTTTGCTGAGGAAGACTGGCCCTGAACTAACATCCGTGCCCATCTTCCTCTGCTTTATATGTGGGACGCCCACCACAGCATGGCTTGACAAGCGGTGCTATGTCCGTACCTGGGATCTGAACTGGTGAACCCCCCCGCCGCCAAAGTGGAACGTGTGAACTTAACCACTGTGCCACTGGGCCGGCCCCTAATATATAAGTTTTAATGCCATGTTTTTCTTCCCCATGTGGAAAACGTAGTTTGACTATAGATGTATGGTTCTCTTGAGGTAAAGGGATTGAGGAGACGAAGAAAGTAAATTTGACTAGGAGGCCAGGAAGAAAGCGTTGGCATTCCTTAGAGTAGCTGGGTACTGATAATTTTGGTGTTTAACAATACTGAGGCCTCATTAGTTATCATAAGTTATTATGAGTGGTAACAATATAAACTGTTGCATTGCTCATGCCAAATTTAAAAACATTCAGGATAGTTTTCCACCGCTACTTAGAATATTTTTAGGATACCTCCTCCTACAGGCAAATTTTTAATATCAACCCTAAGAAGCTATGCTTAGGAAAGTAATTAAAATTAAAAAAAATCATTGCTGTCCATCAGTGGAGACGGCTGCAGTTGATTGCAGCCCTCACTGTCTGTAGCGTGTACCTACAGACACGGAGGCTGCGAAACATCCCCTGCGAAAAAATGGGTCCTCTCATTTTTTATTTTTAGTTAATCAGTTGACGTCTGTTTTAAGTGTCGACCACCCTGTTTCATGAGTTTAAGCTATAAAGACTGAAGGGAAGCAAACAGCACCAAGTTTGGGTCTCAGGAGACAAATGCTTTCGAGGTGGGCCTCACCCAGAGTCTCTGTGGCCAAAACTACCCCTGGAGTCAGAGTTATCCCACAGACCGTGGCTCAGCTCTGCAGATTCTTCATCTGAGCTACAGGACCGGCCCTAGATTTGTTGGAAACCAACATCTAGTTCTACTTGTTTTCAACTTACAAAAGTAGCATGTGTTTATTCTAGAAAATTTGGAAGGCGTATAAAAATATAGCAAATAAAAATCACATGCAATAGCATCACCCTTTGTTAATATTTTGGGATATTTTCTTTCAGTTATAAATTACTCATTTTTTTTTTCCATAGCTCATGTATTCAACACATATATTTTTGAGAATTTCTTATATACTGATGGCAAAACTGGATAGAACGAGAGATCCTGCAATCTCTTACAGGCTCTCCAAGATGTGAGCTGACCCAACAGAATCCAGAACAAGGCCAAGATCAGAGGTGGTGGCCTGCGGAGAGTGGCTTCTCGGAGAATGCAGACCAGAGTTCACACGGCAGCCCTGAGACAGCTGTTCTTAGAAAGGCCTGCTTGCAAGGTCGGCCCCTGGCCAGCATCTGGGAACGTGGATTTGGGGAGTTTTCCCACCATTCTCTACCTGATAGGGTGGCTCACTGTGCCTAGACTGTTTGCACAAACAATATGTCTACGTGGAATGCCTGCTCTCCTCCTGGGAGCCTGGAGCTTTGACACCTGCTGTGCAGAGGGTCCCTACATGGCCAGCCTCCGATATAAACCTTGGATGCGGAGTCTAATGAGCTCCCTGGTAGGCAGCACTGTGCAGGTGCTGCCACCTGTTGTTGGAGGAGTTAGGCCCATCCGTGCGACTCCGCTGGGAGAAGACTCTGGAAGCCTGCCTGGCTCCTCTGGACTCTGCTCCAGGCACGTTTTTCCTTCACTGATCTGCATTGTGTCCTTTCGCTGCAGTAGACCGTACCTGTAGTCTAACTGTGTCTCAGTCCGTGAGTCCTCCTAGCAAATCACTGAACAGGAGGCTGATCTTGGGGGACCCCTGACGCTGTGACCCACTGGGAAATTAGCTTACCCGATGAGTGATTTCCTCTACATTCACGGTGGCCCTTAGGATAAAGCTGGGAATACAGCTCTTTGGGTGGGGCTCCTCAAATGCAACGTGCCAAGAGTGGAGATCTGAGCAAGAGAAATGGTTTAATGTCCCAGGTGACTTACAGCCACAGGAGGGTTGGGGAGACGGAACATGAGGAACAGTTCCTGTTTAGTCCACATCCTCCGCTGCCTTGGACAATTTCATTGCAGAACAGTCTCACTGGTATGAAAATAATGCAACTACCCACAGAATTCAGTATACCCTCAACACAAATACAGCCCAACGTTTAAGGAAAACCAACAGAATGACAGACATGGATTCAATACCCAGAATTGACACACAAAAGAAAAAGAGTCAATACAGGACACAGAAGAAAACTTAAAAATCAGTACAAATATGTAGTAAAATGGAGACATTTTTGATTGTAGAGTTCTCCTTACTGAGAGCGCTATGTGCGTTAGAAGAAATGTGTTCCTTCGGCGCTGGCTCATTCTTGTTCAATCCTGGGCGTTTTGCTTTCCTCTGCCGTCCCCAAACCACTTAGTCCCCAGCATGGAGGCACTTCTCACGTCAAACTGGCCCTGGTTTATGTAGGTAAGGAAGCTCCTCTGAACGTTCGGCAGGGAGGGTGGTGACAGAAGAGAATGACCTCACGACACTGGGAATATCTTGAAAGCGGATATCCGACATCACTGTGCCCAACGCCCACCAAACACTGTCGAGGGAATTCCTGACCAGCAGACTCTTCCTTTGGATCCTGTTCTGGCTCCATGTTCCTGGAGACCACCCTTTTAGATTAGAGCGGCTTTTTCCATCTCCTCTTTCCCTAGGGAGCCCTACTTCAATCTCTGGGCTGCCAGGAGGAAAAAAATAATCCCTTAAAATGAAACCAACCAACCCACCCACCCCCTCCCCAAGCCCCATGTGAGAGACGAGACACGCACATCACGGCCCGGAGCACTTTAGCCCACCTTCTCCTAGGCGTCCCTGCTGGGCTGGGCTGGGGCTTTCCTTGTGCGTGATCAGAGTTCTCATTAAAGCATTTTAACAAAAAAGGGGAAAAAATAGTTTTCCCCCAAAGCAGTTGTCTACAGTATCCTTAATGTAGCAATGGCTGCAGTTTTAAAAATCTTTATCCGGGGGCCGGCCTGGTGGCGCAGTGGTTAAGTGCCCACATTCTGCTTCAGCAGCCCAGGGTTCGCTGGTTCAGATCCAGGGTGCAGACATGGCACCGCTTGGCAAATCATGCTGTGGTAGGCATCCCACATACAAAGTAGAGGAAGATGGGCACGGATGTTAGCTCAGGGCCAGTCTTCCTCAGCAAAAAGAGGAGGATTGGCAGCAGTTAGATGAGGGCTAATCTTCCTCAAAAAAAAAAAAAAAACTTTATCCTTCTAGCCATCCTGATCCTAACTCCTTTCCTTTTGTTCTGCTTAACTAAAAAAGAAAAGATAACTTTTGTCTTCAAGAATATCAGCAAAGCACTCTGAGCATGGATGACCTCTGAAGATCTTCCCGCCTCAGCCCTCCTGTGCCAGCATCATCTCCACAGCAGAGCGTTCCTCTGCCTCCGGCTGTGGGGTGCACTGGGAGGGTCGGGCCTGAATGGACACCCATTCCCTTTCCAGGTCACCACGTTTCTCTGTCCCAGAGGGTGGAGCCTGTTTCTTTCAATAAGTTCCCTTGGCATCTTGACTACAGTTATGTTTCGCGGTCCAGCCCCTTTCATGCTGACCTTGGGTTCCATTCTTTTTAGGCACTGTCAAATGGTTGATAGGATTTGTAACATTGAAAATTTTATATTTTAACAAGCTTATTTGGATATCTTCGTGGGAAGTTGTAAGAAACTGGATTAGAGATTATTACCCTGATTCAGCAATAACCTGGAGATTGAAGGCTGGGAGATGCGATTAATAAGGAAAATGGAAAAGAGGCTGAGCTGAGCATGGCTCCTGAGGCACAGAGTGTGTTAGTGCTGGAAGCTTCCAGGACTTTGGAAAGTGTGTTCCTGGTGAGAAGTGATGGACACAGAAAGGATGGCGAGAGGGTGCCAAAGAGGCCCCTCGTGGAAATTTGCCTGGAGCTGGCTTTGTTCTCCATCCTCC
This sequence comes from Equus quagga, assembly GCF_021613505.1. Lineage (NCBI taxonomy): Eukaryota > Metazoa > Chordata > Mammalia > Perissodactyla > Equidae > Equus > Equus quagga. Next base: position 1,159,043 of record NC_060268.1, on the reverse strand, counting down.
AGGACACTAGATGGGAGAGAAAGCCTAGAGAAGAGAGCTCTTTACACCAGCTTGGTGAGCCTCGAGAGGGCCAAGGCCAAGGGCCAGGTTGCATGGAGACCAGGTCCCTATCAGAATTTCTCCAGGACCTGGCCATAAAATATTTTGTTTTCTTTAAAAATTTTATTTTATTGTGGTAAGAACACTTGACATGAGCTCTACCGGACTGGAAAATTTTTAAGTGTATAACAGTATTGTTAACTATAAGTACAATATTGTACAGCAGATCTCTAGAACTTACTCATCTTGCTTAACTGAAACTTCATGCCCATTAATTAGCCCTCACTCCCCCTCCCCCAGCGTCTGGCAACGGCCATTCTACTCTTTGATGCTTCAGCGCCCCCCTGTGTTCACGCACCGCTATTCACAACAGCCAAGACACGGAAGTAACCTAAATGTCCATCCACAGATGAGCAGATAAAGAAAATACGCTATGTACACATAATGAAATATTGTTCGGCCTTACAAAAGAAGTAAATTTTGCAATATGCGGAAACATGGATGAAGCTTGGGGACATTGTGCTAAGTGAAATATTCCAGCCACAGAAGGGCGAGTGATTCCCCTTCTATGCAATATCTAAAATACTCAAATACATGGACATAATATCAATCTATTCCAGAAACTGGAGAGAGGACCTAGCTCCCTCTGTTCCCAGACCACTGTCTGATCCCAGTGGATAACACGTCCTTCACGCCATACGTGTCACTGGAAGGACAGATGGAGCTGAGGAGTGTGATGGATACGAGGTGTTGAAGGAGCGTGCATAGGGTGTTGTGGCTGGTTTGTGCACAGGTGTATGGAGCAGCTTATAGGGCACGGTGGGCTCATGGAACAGTGTTGAAGAAGACGTGGTCACTGTCCCTCACGAACTCAGATTCACACAAAGTGCTTTTCTAACAAAACTTAAAACTTGGAAATTCTTTAAATCTATTTTTGAAGATCCACAAAACACATGTAATTTTAAAATTGGAGTTTTAATTCGTAACTCCAAATCCCAAGCGGAACGACTTTGCGCTCAAGGGAGGAAGCTAAGCAGCCCCCTGCGGGGTGTGTGGGTTTCGTGCTTTTTCTGTTTGGGAAGTAGAGTGGAATGGGTGGGAGTGAAGGCCCCACAAACACAGGCGGGGGTTCAAGTCCCAGCTCTGTCACTTACCAGCTGAGTGGCCTTGGCACGTTACACACGCTTTATTTGCTTTAGTTTCTTTATTTTTAAAATGCGAGATGAGAGTAATGCCGACCTCACCGGGCTGTTGTATAGATGAAGTGAGTTAATCGTGTGAGGTCTGAGACAGCGGCTGGCACATCGTTGGCACTAAGGTGACATAGTGATTATTATCATTACAGATCATGATAACGAGAGCTATACTCAAGGAATGTAGATCTTTTCAAGTTATCCGAGGTCAAAACGCTTGGTAAACCTTATTTATTTCCCCTCCACACCCACAGGGTAGACCTACCAGCAATGTGTTTAATGACATACAGACCGTTCTCCACCGGGAGGATCAGCAAGAGCCGCATCAGGAGGATCCAGGGAGGGGCTGTATTAGGCACGTCACGTATTTTCCAGCTTAATCCTCACCATCAGCCTACTGTGTAAGTGTTATTACTTCCAGCTTATATGACAGTTGAAGGCTGACAGAGGTTAACTTGTCTAAACTCGTATCTAGTAAGCGGTCGATCTGGGCTGGGAACCTGTTTTGTGTAACTCAAGAGTCCATGTTGAGACAGATTTTCAGATCAGGAATCCCCAAAGAATTAATTTCTTTTTAATCAGGAATATGGATCTTTATGCCATGAGAAAAAATGCCCAGTTCAGTTTTCAGCAGCTCAGAGGCAGCGATTTCCTGTGTTCACTGCTTGGAAAAGGGGTGTTAGGTACATTGGCTGACCCCCAGTCTCGACCAGGTTGAGGAGCGCTGCCGTTTTTGAGCGGAGTCAGCTGTGAGCACCAGGATCCTGAGACGGACGTCAGTGCTGAAGAGCATCCCCTTCACGTGCGCTCTCTGCCACGGAGGTGGCACCTCCCTGCTTCCCGCTGTTTCCAAAACACTCACTGTTTCAGAAAAGACCCCGTCCCAGAAATTAAAGGCACAGACCAAAGCAGCCTCATCCACTGAGGACACCTGTCACTTCACCTCTTTGCCACCAGGACTCGTCCCCATTTTCCGGAAACAGCCCTTGGACGGGATCATGGTTGGGGTTCTAAGTCACGCAGTCATGCCCTCCCTCAGCGAAGAGGCCGACATTGGAAAACCAAGCAGAGTCAGATACCGTCTTTCTGGAGTCACATCTTGAGCAGAGACAACAAGATGAGAAGGAGTGGAAGCTTCTGTGGGGCCTTGGGGGGCTCAGAGAAGACCAGAGTCATGGTTCCGGCTCCCTCGGTATCCGGAGCTGCGCTGGTTCCCGTCTCTCTGAGCTGCCTCCTATGGTTCTCATCCCCTCCCCCTGTGCCCAGGTAGGTCAGAGGCAGGGTGGTTGTTGCCACTAGGCTCCTAGCTGTGCACCTGGCCTGCGGGGGCCTCCGTGGGCTGACCTGCCCCCCGCCCTCTAGTCTGGTGCCCTCCCCTCTCTCCTCTGTCCTCTCTCCTGTGTGTCACTGACTCTCCAGTTCCTTGGACAAACAGGGCTTGTTCCTGCCTCCAGGCCCTACTCCTGCCATTCCCCCGCCTCTCCAGCCCAAATGTCACCTCCTCAGGGAGACAATTGCTGAACACCCCAAAACTTTCCATCTCGTTGTCCTGTGTGATTTCTGGTACAGTATTCATCACTCTTTAAAATGATGTTGAGTTTATTTATTTACTTGTTTATGCTTTATATTTCCTATTAGAATGTCGTCAGCTCTGAGAAGGTGGAGGCCTGTCTGTTTTATTCGTGGCTCCGCGGTGGTCAGGACTGTCTGCACTTCCCGGGTGCTCATGAAGGACTTAGGAATGAATGGGCGCACCTTGCGTGCAGCAGTCACGAGGTCCGTGACCAGGTGGCTGACAGCGGGAGCCCACAGTTAGGCTGTCTGGGTTCAAATCCTGCTCTGACACCTGCCCCACTGTGTGACCTTGGGCAAGTTACTTAATGTCTTTGTGCTTTGATCTTCTCACTTCTGAAATGGTCATAACAAAAACGAGTAAGTCAGACGAGGATTAAGTAAGATGATTCATTCAAAGCCCTTCATACGTTGCATGGAAAACAGTAAGATTCACTATATGCTCCTAATATTATTAGAGTATTTCTCAACTGTAAGAAGCTTATGTCAGATTGTAAATGCACCATTGACCTAACATTAGCTCTCCAAATACAACGTTAAATGTACACAACTTTAAAAAACCTAATTCACAAGAGCATACGTTTGTCCCCACAAGTCCATGCTGCTTTCCTCTTGAGAACAGCAGTCACGCCTGGCGGCCATCGGCAGCCACGGAGAATGTGATGCGGGCTCTGCTGGGGATCTGGCCCTGTTGGCCTTTCTGTGAGGCTGAGATGCTGAGAGTAACTTAAATGCTATCACAGAACACTGGGGGCTGTCTGGGGTTTTTGTTTGTTTGCATTTCCCTCTTGGCTACGTTGTATTGTTGCTGCTAATTGGATTATAAATAGCCATAAGTAAAGAGCTTTTTGGGCAGGTAGCTGGAAGCTGTTGACTGATCTGGACATCTGAATGATAGTTTTTGACACATCCGTGGTCCCCAACAATTGAAAATCTGTGATCTGTTCTCAGAATTTTGGCAATTTTTATTGCCTTCAATCACATTATCCAGTGTATGATTATTAATTCTGTGCATACACAATATATTTTTCCTTTTCTCTGTTGCGTTATAGTGGAATCTTTTAAAAGACCCTTTAAGTGACAATTGTGATGTGAAGTTAAATTTACCAGCTATCAATGCAGATAACTCCACGGGAATAACAGCCTGATGAACCGATGCCCCCCACCCCCGCATCCTATTCATTCTCCAAATGCACAGGCAACAGCAGCTGTCTCTGAGTACATGCTGCCCACTCATCCCCTTGCTGTGTTCTCCAACCTGGCGGCAAGTTAGAGTCACCTGGGGAACTTTAAAAATTCCAAAATTCCAAATTCTCAGGCTGCATCCCAGACCATTAATTGAATAGCCTGGCATCAGTATTTTTTTTTTTTTTTTTGAAGATTGGCTCTGAGCTAACATCTGTTGCCAGTCTTCCTCTTTTTTTTTGTTCTCCCCAAAGCCCCAGTACATAGTTGTATATCCTAATTGTAGGTCCTTCCAGTTCTGCTATGTGGGATGCTGCCTCAACATGGCTTGATGGGTGGTGCTAGGTCCACACCCAGGATCCCAACCAGCCAACCTCGGGCCGTCAAAGCAGAGTGTGGGAACTTATCCACTCGGCCATGGGGCTGGCCCCCTGGTATCTGATGTGGGCTCGGCAAGCCTAGGAGTCAAAAGAAAGATTTCTTAGACTCTCAAGGTCTGGTAGTAGTGCTCCTTTATTCAGAGAATAGCATGGAGTAGCGTGGGGACAGGACCCGTGGGCAGTGAAGAGCTGCAATGAGTTGAGGGTAGGACTAAATTTAAGGCATAGGTATGTGAGTTATTTCTTTACAAGACAAAGGAAAGATCATGTAAAAAAGTTGTTAAAATGGTACCAGTGCAGGTGGGGTCTGGTTACTGGGTGATCCTATAATTTTGGATACGAATCAGGTCGGATCAGGTCAGGACGTCCTATGCTTCCTGGAGGATGATGCAGATCAGTATGTAGGCCAGGACGCCTGGGGCAGCCTTGATCCTCATCAGCATCAGTATTTTTAAAATTCCCTGGATGATTCCACTGCAGGGCAGTTTGAGAACAACCACTTTACCAGCAGCTGGTGAGTTTCTTTTGACACACATCAGATGTACCTTCCTTGCAGAGATGTTAAAGTGTGAAAAACAAAAATTGAAACCCAACAACCCTTGATCTAAGAAATAAGAACAGAGGGTCTTATTATTATTGTCATTGTTATTATTAGCCTCGCCCCAGGAAGATTCAGACCATGAGAAACATATTGGGTCAGACCCATTTTGTGGAAGAACGACGTTCCTTAGCTGTCCTCTTTAGGGCACCTTTGAAAGTTTCTACTAGGAATGCGCCCAGTGATCAACTTTCCTCTAGTTACCGCCAAGGACCTGAAAGCTGCTTAAGGATAAAGCCTGACACGGAGACCTAGAAAGAAAAAAACGCCCTATGTGAAATGCATCTGAAGCTCCTTGTCGCTGAGTCAGCCCCTGTATCCTGTTCTCTCTTGTTCCCTCTGGGCCCCTCATTTGGCATCCCTCAGGGCTTCATCTGATCCATTGGGATTCTCTCTTTACCCATCCCCAAGGTGTGCAGAGCAGATGCTCAGATTCCCTTCACATCAGGGAAAAATATCTCCTCCACTTGGATGATGGACTAGCTTGCATATGTATTGTAGCTGGAAACCGCACTCCTTTTAATTCTCAGTCTTAGCTGAATCTTGAAGACATGGAATTTAACAGTGGCCTGGAGTTTTGGCTGGTCCTCGGAGGTGTCTAAGATTGACTGATCTTTCTGATGGATGTTGGTGATTGTTTCCTGCAGTACGTCAGGTCTGCGTGCATCTCTATACCTGGAGAGTCAGTCTGCATTTCCACAAAGCCTCTTGTATTGCTGATGAGGAAGTGAAATCTGGAGAAGCTGCAGTTCACCTTGACCTGCTCATTGTTTTAAACCTGCCCAACTGATAAGACTGGAGACGTATTACTTCGCATCTCACAGCCACACTGCCCACCAGGCGCTTAGGGAAATATATTGGGTGAAGCAGTCTCCTCGCGGATCTTGTGGAAATCAGCATTACAGAAGGAACAATTAGGATCCTCCTCAGATGACCTGCTCATTATACACTCATTAACCACAGAGTTGAAAATATAGTCCAGAAACAGAGCAGAGCCATTCATATTTAACACCCAATCTCTCCTTAAAAGTGGTGTGTTAAATGACAGCGTAACAATAAATCAATACATTCAATAAATCTATGGTACTAGAAGTGGGTTTAGACAGGATAAGGATGGGCCCAGTTAATTAAAAAGAAAACATATGGCTATGATATATAGGCAGGGACAACAAGGAGGGTTTAAAAGGTAAAGTATAAGTTGCAGAGGAATTTTAGAAAATCGAGAAGCCATCATCTTTTGCATGTGGCTGTCCAGTTTTCCCAACACCATTTATTGAAGAGACTTTCCTTCCTCCATTGTATGTTCTTAGCTTCTTTGTTGAAGATTAGCTGTCCATAGATGTGTGGTTTTATTTCTGGGCTTTCAATTCTGTCCCATTGATCTATGTGTCTGTTTTTGTACCAGTACCATGCTGTTTTGGTTACTATGGCTTTGTAGCATATTTTGAAGTCAGGGATTGTGATGCCTCCAGCTTTGCTCTTTTTTCTCAGGATTACTTTAGCTATTCGAGGTGTTTTGTTGCCCATAACAACTTCAGGATTCTTTATTCTATTTCTGTGAAGAATATCCTTGGGATTTTGATAGGGATTGCATTGAATCTATGGATTGCTTCAGGTAGTATGGATATTTTCCATATTTGTATGCATGGAATATCTTTCCTTTCTTTATGTCATCATTGATTTCTTTCAATAATGTCTTATAGTTTTCATTGTATAAGTCTTTCACCTCCTTGGTTAAATTTAATCTTAGATATTTTATTATTTTTGTTGTGATCATAAACGGGATTATGTTCTTGAGTTCTATTTCTGTTAGATTGTTATTAGAGCATAGAAATATAACTGATTTTTGTTAAGTTGATTTTTTACCCTGAAACTTTGTAGTAGTTGTTGATTATTTCTTAATACTTTTTTGATGGATTCTTTAGGGTTTTCTATGTATAAAATCATGTTGTCTGCAAACAGCGAGAGTTTCACTTCTTCATTGCCTGCTTGGATTCCTTTTATTTCTTTTTCCTGCCAAATTTATCTGGCCAAAACCTCTAGTACTATGTTGAATAAGAGTGGTGAGAGTAGGCACCCTTGTCTTGTTCCTGTTCTCAGAGGATGGCACTCAGTTTTTCCCTGTTGAGTATGATGTTGGCTGCGGGTTTGTCACGTATGGCCTATTATTATGTTGAGGTACTTTCCTTCTATACTTATTCTATTGAGAGTTTTTATCATAAATGGATGCTGTATCTTGTCAAGTGCTTTCTCTATGTCTATTGTGATGATCATGAGATTTTTGTTCCTCATTTTGTTAATGTGGTGTATCATATTGATTGATTTGCAGATGTTGAACCATCCCTGCATCCCTGGTATAAATTCCACTTGATCATGGTGTACGATCCTTTTGATGTATTGCTGTATTCAGTTTGCCAATATTTTGTTGAGGATTTTTGCATCTATGTTCATCAGTGATATTGGCCTGTAATTTTTCTTCATGTTTTCCTTGTTTGGCTTTGGGATCAGGGTGATGTTGGCCTCGTAAAATGTGTCAGGAAGTGCTCTATCTTCTTCAATTTTCTGGAATAGTTTGAGAAGGACAGGTACTAAATCTTCTTTGAATGTTTGGTAGAATTCTCCAGAGAAGACATCTGGTCCTGGACTTTTATTTTTTTGGGAGGTTTTTGATTACTGTTTCAATCTCTTTACTTGTGATTGGTTGTTCAGATTCTCTATTTCTTCTTGATTCAGTTTTGGGAGGTTGTATGAGTCTAAGAATTTATCCATTTCTTCTAGATTGTTCAATTTGTTGGCATATGGTTTTTCATTAACATTCTCTTATAATCCTTTGTATTTCACTGGTATCTGTTGTAATTTCTCCTCTTTTGATTCTGATTTTATTTATTTGAGCCTTCTCTCTTTTTTTCTTAGTGAGTCTGGCTAAGGGTTTGTTAATTTTGTTTACTTTCTCCAAGAACCAGGTCTTTGTTTCATTGATCCTTTTTGCTGTTTTTTTGGTTTCAATTTCATTTATTTCCATTCTAATTTTTATTATTTCCCTCCTTCTGCTGACTTTGGGTTTTGTTTGTTCTTTTCTTTCCTAATTCTGTTATGTGTAGTTTAAGATTTTTCTTGTTTGTTAAGGTGGGCCTGTATTGCTATGAGTTTCCCTCTTAGGACTGATTTTGCTGCATCCCACATGAGTTGGTATGGTGTATTTTCATTGTCATTTGTCTCCAGATATTTTTTAATTTCTCCTTTAATTTCTTCAATGATCCATTGGTTCTTCAGTAGCATGCTGTTTAGTCTCCACATCTTTGTCACTTTCCTAGCTTTTTTCTTGTAGTTGATTTCTAGTTTCATAGCATTATGATCAGAAAAGATGCTTGATATGATTTCAATATTCTTAAATTTATTGAGGGTTACCTTGTTTCCCAATATATGGTCTATGCTTGAAAATGTTCCATGAGCACTTGAGAAGAATGTGTATTCTGCTGTTTTTGGATAGAGTGTTCTATATATGTCTATTAAGTCCATCTGGTCTAGTTTTTCATTTAATTCCACTATTTCTTTATTGACTTTCTGTCTGGATGATCCATCCATTGATGTAAGTGGGGTGTTAAGGTCCCCTATTATTATTGTTGTTAATACCTCCTTTTAGGTTTGTTAATAGTTGCTTTATGTACTTTTTGTGCTCCTGTGTTGTGTGCATATATATTTATAAGTGTTGTGTCCTCTTAGTCACTATATACTGCCTGTGTTTGTCTCTCATTACCTGTTTTATCTTGAAGTCTACCTTGTCCGATATAAGTATGGCAACACCTGCTTTCTTTTGTTTGCCATTTGCTTGGAGTATCGTCTTCCATCCCTTCACTGTGAGCCTGTGTTTGTCTTTGGAGCTGAGATGTGTTTCCTGGAGGCAGCATATTGTTGGGTCTTCTTTTGTAATCCATCCCACCATTCTGTGTCTTTTGCTTGGAGAATTCAATCCATTTACAGTTAGAGTGATTACTGACACATGAGGGCTTAATGCTGCCATTTTATTGCTCGTTTTATGATTCTCCATTTCCTTTGTTTCTTTTCCCGTGTATTTTTAACTACCAATTCAGTTTGGTAGTTTTCTATGATGGTTTTCTTAGTTTTCTCTTTATTTATCATTTGTATTTCCGTTCTAATTATTTGTTTAGTGGTGGCCATGAGGTTTGTATAAAAAACTTCGTAGATAGCCCATTTTCTGATAGCCTCTTATTTCCTTAGACTAAGCCAGTTCCATCCCTTTCCTTTTCCCTTTCTAAGTCATTATTGTCACAACTTATTCCATGTTACATTGTGAGTTTGTGGTTAAAATGACGAGATTATATTTATTTTTTTGTGTTTTCCTTCCCTTTATCTTTAATATTATAATTGTTGCTGAGGGCTGGCCCCGAGGCCAAGTAGTTAAGTTTGTGTGCTCTGCTTTGGTGGTCCAGGGTTTCACTGGTTTGGATCCTGGGTGTGGACATGGCACCACTCATTAGGCCATGCTGAGGCAGCATCCCACATGGCACAACCAGAGGCACTCAGAAGTATAATATACAACTATGTACTGGAGGGCTTTGGGGAGAAGAAGAAGGAAAAAAAACCAAAAGAAGATTGGCAACAGTTGTTAGGTCAGGTTCCAATCTTTAAAAAAAAAATTGAGTGTTTGCTAACCTGTTCTGATAGAGAGCTACAATTTTCTGATTCTGTCTACCTATTCATCTCCTTGCTCAAGGCTTTGTAACTCCTTTCTTTTTTTTTTCTTCCATGTATGAGGGCCTTCTTGAGCATTTCTTGTGTGTGTGTGTGTGTTGGGGCATCTTGTGGCAATGAACTCCTTCAGCTTTTGTTTATCTGGGGAAGTTTTTATTTCTGCATCATATCTGAAGGATATTTTCACTGGATAGAATATTCTTGGCTGAAGCTTTTTGTCTTTCAGAATTTTGAATATATCATTCCACTCTCTCCTAGCCTTAAGTTCCTGCTGAGAAATCCACTGAAAGGGGTTCGTTTGTAAGTTATTTTATTCTGCCTTGCTGCCCTTAATATCTTTTCTTTGTCAATGACTTTTGCCACCTTTACTACTATATGCCTTGGAAAAGGTCTTTTTACATTGATATAGTTAGAATATCTATTGGCTTCTTTTACTTATATTCTAGCTCCTTCCCCTGGTTTTGGAAGTTATCTGCTATTATTTCTTTGAACAAGCTTTCTGCCCCATTCTCCTTCTCTTCTCCTTCTTGAATACCTATAATCCTTATGTTGCATTTCCTAATTGAGTCGGATATTTCTCAGAGAATTTCATCATTTGTATTTTTCTGTCCTCCAGACTGATGATTCTCCCCTCCATAATATCAGTCTGTTATTCAGGAAGTCCAGATTTTTCTTTATCTCACCCTTGGTGTTTTTCATCTCCAACATTTCTGATTGGTTTTTCTTTATAGTTTCAATCTTTTTGTGAAGCAGTGCCTGATTTCATTGAGCTGTCTATCGGTATTTCTTGTAACTCCTTGAGTTGTTTTATGATAACTATTTTGAATTCTCTGTCATTCAGATTATAAATTTCTGTGCCTTCAGGATTGATTTCTGGGTGCCTGTCATTTTCCTTCTGGTCTGGAGATTTAATATATTTTTTCATGCTGTTTGATGGCATGGATTTGTGCCTCTGCATAGTGATAGCATCTGGTCGCAGCTTCCACCTTCCTCACCTGGGTGGGGGTCAAGAGCTGTGTATTCTGAGCCTGATGTGACCCTGGCTCACTTGCTCACAGTTACTGCTTTTCTAACCTATGTGTGGCGCTCTGGTCAACTGGCTGAACTGGAGTGCTGGGCAGGCGGAGGCATGCTTTCTTTTGCCTGTGTGATCCCGGGGACATACTCATTCTGCCCTCGCTATCTGCTCTCCTGCAGTGTTGGCTTGAGGAAGACACCCCCACAATAGATGGTCATCTTTGTATGGAGCTTTCACAGGGGCTGTGAGGGAATTTGGAGGGTGAAGGAGTTGCCATGGAAGGCTGCTCCTCTTTCCTTTCCTCTCAGCCACATGCAGTCCTTCGCCCAGGGTCACTGCTGTTGGGGAGAGAGAGGAGATCCCCTTACCTCCTTCCACTTCCTCCAGGGTGTCCAGCACCTCCAGCTTCAGACATATGGCTGCATGGGTCTCAGACATCTTTTGTGTTGTGTGAATGTTCTCCGCTGGTGTGTGAATTTTCTTTTGGTTGTATCTTAGGGGAAGAGTCTAAGGGGAGAGCTCACTCTGCCATGATGCTGACCTTTGAAATAATTTTTAATGTCTCATACAAGTGAAGTTACTGCTTTTCTTAGAATTTCCTTGCCTAAATTCTTCCATTAATTTTTGCAGAAGAATTTAACAAACATTTTGTCAAGTTCCAAAGACAAATGTCATCTCCCATGAAGATGATGGTCAGAATCATTATTGACACTGAGATGGGATCTTAGTCATAAAAAGGGAGGAAATGAAACCATGGCATCATTAACAGATTGCACACAAATGAACAATACCTAGCTCTTCACAACACCCATTGTGGGCCAGGTACTGTTCCAGAGAGTTTTACAGGTACAGTTTGATTTAATCCTCAAAACCAGTGTCGTGATGTGGAAACTGTGAGCCTTTCCACGCTCGCTCCAGGGGTCACAGCTGGCCAGCCTTGGGACAGAATTCAGGCCGTCTCTGCCAGATGCTGTGCTTTCGTCCATCTGGCTTGGCTGCTCTTGTGTTGTCTGGTGAAGCAGAGTGCAGAGGCTACTTAATTATAGGGCTTCTATTTAACATGCCTTTCGTCTCTACTGCACCACGCACTTTCACATACTTTATCTCACTTTGTGCCCCTTTCTTTGTGCAGAACATATACAAATGCACAGCTGAGCCCACTGGCCTCATGAGAGAACTTTATGCAGGGTTGAGAACCTCTGGTTTATATCTTCATGAAGCTTCTCTCATCAAGCTGGTTTCTTTAGTTTTATGGTTTCCTTTATCATACACATTAAAAATCATGGCCATACATCAAAAGATATTGGTTTGTAAGTTGTTAACAGGTAGTCAAACTTTAACGTTCAGCCATCCTTATTAGTGAAATTACAATTTATTATCTTCATTAATAATCAGAGAATTTTAGAAAAATATATTGGGGAAAAAAGGCAAGAACACCAACCAAAATATTAACCATTTTAGATTTCATGGTGGATGTTCATTTTTACCTGGTGGGAGATGGACAAAAGACATGAGCAGAATTCACGACCACTGCGGGGATGTGACAGCTACTCTACATTGTCCCTTGCTGGCAGCGAGGTTTTCTGCTCTCTCTACCACTGTGGCCCTCAGGGAAGGGGCTGGTTCAAGTCCCCATTGGGGTGGCCAAAAACAAGATCTTCGCCAGACAGGAAGACAAAGCACATCAAAGCCCTTCTAGTTCTCAGGGAATATGGGAAGGAGGAAAAGGTTAGGTCAGGAGGTCAGTGCCTTGTCGTTGACCCCCTCCCTCTGCCTCAGGCTTCAACTCAGCGGACAGATTTGGGTAAAGAGGACAGGCTATTAGGTGTCGTCTGAGGGAGGCCACAAGGAGAGTCCCGGTCATGTCTGACGTGGCCCCTCACCCTTGTAAAGTGTCCAGTTCAGTGGCGTCTAGTTCATGCACCGATGTGCAACCTTCCCCACCATCTAATCCTGCGCCTGCAGCCTTTCTCAGCACAGCTGTGCAGAGTGGAGAGAGAACAAACCCAAGGGACCAGACAGAGGTTGCTGTGTGTTCTTACTCAATACCTCACATTCTGTGCATATCTGTAAGGCTGGTTCTTCAAAGACAAGATGTAGGCAGCCTCAGTCACGTCTGATGTGGTATGTCAGACCCACGGTTCCCTAAACGCCAGTCTCGGTGGACGTAGCAGGACGTTGGAGAACATGCAGGTGTCTTCGGCGTGTTCATAGACATTGTGAGGGAGCGACCCGAGAGCTTCTTTGTTTAGTCACTGTATAGTTCCCTTGATTCATAATCAGAAATCCTAGTTTAATAGCAAGCCCTCCTGTCCTGTCAGTGAGTCGACTAGATGGGCAAAAGATTCATGCACACATCAGAGGCAGAACAAGAGATCTCATCTCCAGAAAATAGGATGATTTCTTTCAAATCACTTAATCATGTCCATGAGGGATAGTGGGGATCAGAAGTTCCAGGGCCGGCTCTGTGGCCGAGTGGTTAAGTTCGCACGCTCCGCTGCGGCGGCCCAGGGTTCGGATCCTGGGCGGGGACATGGCACCGCTCGTCAGGCCACGTTGAGGCGGCGTCCCACATCCCACAACTAGAAGGACATGCAACTAGGATATACAACCGTGTACGGAGGGGTTTGGGGAGATAAAGCAGAAAAAAAAAAAGATTGGCAACAGTTGTTAGCCCAGGTGCCAATCTTTAAAAAAAAAAAAAAGAAGTTCTGTTAACCTTCGTGCCACGAGAAAAGTAAAAAATGGCTAGTGTCCCATTAGGTAGTGAACAGAAGAGAGGAAACCTGGAAGAGAGGTGGGGCCAACAGAAGAAGAAGAGAAAGTCCCAGGGCGAGGGATGAGGAAAGAGGAATGCACAGAACCCCGGGGGCACAGAGCAGCTGGCGCCACCTGCCTCGTGTTCCACTCTGACGTGGGAACGCACACCATACACTTTTAGGGGGTCCGTTTCTTTTAATAGAAAACAAACACTGTGCATTCTAAGAGGCTAGTGACAATGAAAGGGAGATGTGTTGCAATTATTTAAAAACAATTGTATTGTGTAGCCATTCAAAGAAATGGTGAAGGAACTGGGTTTGAAAAAGTCAGTGACACTATGTGTTCCAAGTCTTTGTGGCTTTTTTAGGAGAAGGTTTGTGAAAGGAACTCCCCAGTGTTTGGAGGCTGACCCCAGCAGCATCTGAACTGTAATTGTTTCATACTAAGCTAAGATTCGGGAGTTCAGGGCCACCAGAGACAGTGCCAGTGCTCCCGAGGGAATGCGGTGAAGAGCAGGTGCTTTCCAGAACACTGGGGGTCTTCTAATTACACTTTGCTGAAGAAACATTGCTCTGAAAAAGGCCAACTGTCATCCCAAACAGGCAAAGACTGAGAAATTCTAACGAGACACACGATGTTCTCTCATAAAAATCATTTATTGGCACACCAGAAATATCCATTTTTTCTAGCACAGTAGCTATATGCTTTGTTCTGTAATTGTTCTAGAACAGCAATTTTGTGAAAACTCTGTGTTACAAGTCACTGGAAATCTAATTAGCAGGACGAATTTAATAAAGAACAAGAGTAACTATGAGTCTACAGCGGCCCAGCCATCGAGTCTCCGTGGAGAGTAAATCAAATGTGAAACCGGTGTTGTCCTGCAACAGAGCGTTTCTGTAGCCGAGAAAACCCGGGAAGGGCACAGAGAGAATAGCACCCGTTCAATAAATCAGGTGCGCTCACCTAGGAGAACACTGTGACTGACGGAGACCACCCAAGTCAAGGAAGCAGAAGAGAAAATCGTTAGCTATTTACAGGTAGTACTTTTTGCCAAAACTTTTTGTTAGCTTTCTCATCCCCCCTCTTCCCTTCTACTTGTTATTCTTGTTTTTCCACAGTAAATTTCTTGGCTCACTGGCGAATATTTAGACAACTAATCAGAACTTCTTTCCAGGTGCTACATTTTCTAAAACTCAATGACAAACTAAGAATCTGAAGGGTGACTTGAGAAGCCCGTCCCCCTATAGAAGTGGAAAGCTGTCTGAGTTTGCGGTCAGTCAGCGATGACGTACAGTTTCATCTTCTTCCGGTCTTCATCTGAACTTCTCTGGAGAGTGGGGCTGTGAATGGTAGCAGAGCGATGGGTTTCTCACTTGTAACAGGCACAGACAGTACACATGAGACAGGCGTGTTTATCCTGAGAACGTGAGGGCCGTGGGCTGCAACCTAAGATCCCATCCCTGGGACGGGTCCTCCTCCCTCTGGTCACTGTAGTTTTTCACACTCATTTTTAAGGCTTAGTAGCAGTGCAGCATTAACAAATAAGAATGCTGATGCCAGCTCTACCAGGGAAGGGCTCCGATGCACGGCAGCAGGCACTATGATTAAAATTGTGCGGCTGAAAGGCATTGAGCTGGTACATTTCTGGTGCCGTGGCCACAACGGGTGGATAGCGGATCTGGAAGATCTTACCAATGAGCCTCTGTGCCCCTTGTTGATTCCTCTCTAGCACTTGTAACAATTTGTCATTATGTAACTTTCTGTTTGCTCCCGTAAGCTCCAGGTGGGCAGAGACCACGCCTGTGTATTCAGCACCGTGTCTCCAGTGTCTAGAACAGTGCCTGGTCCATAGTAGGCTCTCCATTAAACACTTGTATCAAACAAATGAACCAAATCATTAAGGCCCCTGGTCTGCCAATGTCTACAGACTTTCCAATTTCGTTTCGTGACCAGGGTCTCCGGCCTGTCCTAAGGAACCAGCCGTCCCAGTGAAGCTACCCCACGACCAACCTTTGTGTGATGTGTGGCTGACGTTTTTGTGCTTCAACGGGTAGTCACTGCTTCTCAGTGCTACATTCTCTCTGCCCTCCTCCCAAAGATGAGCTATGCCGCGCCAGCACCGCCCCAGCGGGACGAGCACAGGAACATTCTCCAAGGTGAGGCACAAGCTCCCAGTTCAGCTCCTGCTTCCTTCCCTACCTCTCCCGACATCTTTGTCAGAAAGCTTGAGAAGAAAGCGAGCAGGAGAACTTCCTCCTGGCAGCGCCAGTTCAGTAAGTCACCAATAACATGATCAGAAAAAAATATATATATAACTCACCTACATAAAAAATTTAGTTAAATAAAAGCAAAATCTGGGAGTGGAAACAGAGTGAGGGGTGGGCTGTCTAGGTGCTGGGTTGGTCAGAACTGCTGACTGTGGAGGCGAACACAGGCGTCACAGCCGTAGGGAGCTCAAAGGGAGAGGCGCGGGGCTGTGGGTGTGCAGACCAGAGGACCAGCTTTCTCTCCTCCTCCGGCCCCTCCTCCCAGCTCTCTGACGTGAGCTCCTTGCTGTCGCTCTGGCACGGGGGAAGAACGGGCAGCTGGTGCCGCCACAGCACATCCTTAGGCTATTGATGCTCTGCTGGAGTAGAAGTCGGGGACCGGGAGCCCAGTGTGCAGCGTGACCTGGGGGAAGAGACTGTGAGTCCTGGAGGCCTGGCAGGAGCCTCCTGCATCCCCTCCCCAGGGCACGGAGGGGCAGGTGTTCCTAATTCAAGTGGGCATCTGTTTACTTCTCTTTAACGTCTATTCTCATAGACGTTAAAGAGAATTCCAGAAATATTCTGCGTGTGCTGAGAACCTGGCCACCAAGGTGGGCTCCCAATCCTGGAGACACTTGATAATATGGTTCTCATCCACCTGCCTCTTTCAAGGACTCTGAGGAGACTGTGTCCCTGTGACTGAAGACACAGGAATTGATTTTCAGGGAGCAAAGCCTGTTGGCCACCTCACAGGCACCACTGTAAAACCCACGAGAGAGAACAGATGAGCACACAACCCTCCCCTACTACTGGCCCACTGGTTATTCCAGCCAGGATAAACCTCTCATTTGGGGGTTGCCCCAAAGATGGCTGGGTGTGCAGAAACATAGGCACTGACACTCCACTGCCCTCTGTCCAACCTCCCACCTCGACGGCAAGGCTGGAACGATCTCATGCCGTACCGTCGTCTCCCCGCTTCTTGTCCCTTGTCGTCCTCCCCAGCCTAAGAGTCTTTATCTAAAGATGCTCAGAATGTCCTGGAGACCCCTGAAGAGTGTCAAGTGCAACATTCTTGTAAGGGAAACAGTTGAAAATGTGGAAAACTTTGAATGAGGTTTTTCTAAGACTCACTTCTAGGGCAATTTAGGGGTTTTTTCCTTCCAATGTAGAGGCTGAACTCTGAAGGATTAGGTTTCAGCCTTCCAGAAAACCCCATGGAGTTGCAGGGACTGAGAAGGGCGAGGCCACTGGGTTGTGGTTGCTTTGACTGCACATATTGATAGCAGTGGACTTTCATGCTCCCAACGCTGCCTCTGAACAGAGCAAACCCCCGCAGGGTTCTGATCCTCCAGGTCTGTCCGTCTATGGCAGCCACGTGCCGGACCAGCTTCTCAGCTGACAGTGAGGTTCCCGCTCAGGGGAGGGGAGGCCTGGGTGGAGCAGTGCTGGCAGGGCCTGCGGGGCTGTGACCTTCCCCACTGCCCCATCTGCCTTGGCCCCTCGGTCCCTCCTTGCCCCTGCGAGGCCCCTCCAGCCTGAGAAGCTGTGCGGCTGCTCCCTCTGCCTGGAGAGCCCCCCAGCTCCGACCCTCATTCCCTCGAGGCTCAGCTCTCTGTGACCCCATTTGCCCACTGGCACGGACCACCTGTTAGGAGCACGGCCACCTCCCCCACGGCGGCCCGGCTAGTCCCCGCACCACCACTGCTCTTCCCTCAGGTGCACCTGCCACCTCCTAACACCCGGATAATTAGTGGAGGAACTGTGGTCGTCACAGTGGTCTGTCTCCCGTCTCCACAGCCAGGACTGTGCTCCAAGAGGACAGGCCTTCGCGGGTGAACACTGCAGTGCTGCAATGGGGCCTGACCCTCCAAGGCCTCAACAGACCCGGGCCCAGGAAGGAGGGCGAGGTGGTTCTCTGTTTAGAGTAAACCTGAGTCACCACCTCGTGGGCAGGGACGTCCCCACGGCACCAACAGAACCCGGTGGGGGCGCGGGAAGGGCTCAGGGCTCTGACAACTTGGGGACACCTCAGTCCCACACCCCTTCTCAGCTCTCGCCGGGCTCTGGGCAACTGTCTCTCTTGTGTCCACGGCAGCTGGTTCAGGCGATCCATTTCCACCAGAGCCGAACCAGGCTCGGAGTGGCTGTGGCCAGCAAACCAGGAGTGGAGCTCCGCTCCCCACTTGCTGTCGGTGACTGTGTCCACATCCAACCCGGGCCATGCTGGCCGGGAATCACCGGTGTCAGCATCCATCCCTTTCCCTCCTCCTCCCCCCACGTCCCCGGGAGCCCGGCCGGGGCGCTTACCTGCACGTTCCGGTTCAGGCTGACGGCCGGGAAGAACAGGCCGTCCACGTTCTCAAAGGCGATGGGCCCCTGCTGCTCGTCGTTGATAAAGAACGTCAAGGTTTTTCTGTTTAAGTCGAGCAGCACCCCAACTGTGGCCCCCTTGGCGATGCCTCCCTCAGTTCTGTGGGAAAGAGAACAGCTGCGTTTCATTTCCCGTCATCCTTCCAGAAGCTCCTGCTTCATGGTTAAACCACTGTTTCTCAACCTGTTTCAAACGATCACCCCACCCCAACCCCAGGAGCCTTTAAAACATATCTTTCCCTAATTGCTCCTCCTCGTACAAAACTTTGATACCACAGCTACACTGTGCACCTGTTTACATGCTGCATGTGTATCTGTGCTTTACAGAGAAGGAGAGTAAGATGCTTTGCTTGCCCCGCAAAGTAATTTTCACTCCCGTGGAGGCTGCTGCTGTGTTGAGAATGTGGAGGGTCAACCCGCTGCTCTGCTGTTGCTGAGGGTGAGCACGGCTGTGGACAACAAGGCGACAAAGACACAGAAAGTCGCCTGTGGGCTGTCAGAGCTCAGCCCACAGCTGCCGCACACTGCACAAATGATGCGAACTAAACCGCATTCAATTCAACACGATTTAATTTGAAAGTCAAAATGAAGAGGCACTTAAGGCGAACCTAAAACATATGCACGAAAAATTGGATTTGGGGTCTTATGCTCCACTAAACAGAAAACTCATGCCAGAAAGATGCTAACTTTTGGCTTGTTGAGTTCGAATTAAGAAGTTGGAGGCTCTCTGTAAAATGACAACATCAGAGAAGAGGACTCTCCCCTGTACAGTGAAATAAATGCGCTGCAGGAGGGAGCTGAAGGTCCCTGCACTCAAACGTCATTCTACAAAGACTCGCGTCTTATGCTTCCGCTGATGGTCTCACAGGAGCCCTGCAGCCTGGGCGATCGGATGGGTCCTCTCCCGCTCTGAGATCGAGCACTACTGAATTTCAGCCTCCTCTCTGCAGAGCATAGAAACCGAGGAGTGTGGCTCTTGCCCCCGGCACGCGGAATGCACACTGTACACAGTCGTCACAGACAGGTCTGTAAACTGCGTCTTGTTGATTCGTAGCTCCCACAATGTGTGCAGTTTGCACGCAGGCAGACACGTTCAGCTTTAAGAATGTTTCCCTGCACGGTGTGTCAGTTGTGTTATGATCACTCCTTCTCTCCAAAATAAAGACGCCAAAGGGGGAAGTGGGCATGGTAGTGGGTGTTGGCATCAGGGATCTGCTAAGAGGGCTCCCTCACACGCACACCACCACAGAGGACGGTGCACCTTCATCCAGTCGGATTGGATACCAGGCTGAAACGTGTGTGTTCACTTCCAGTGATCGTGAATAAGACACACCCGCGTGGACTGGTACAGAAACTATGCCGGGGACAGGACGTGGAGGCCCTGGGAGCCCTACTAGCTACAGAAGGGCAGTGACGACGGTACTGTGATGAGGGACACGGTGGCAACCGCTCTCCATCATGCCTGGCTCACTTTCCTCTGGATATGACTGGACACAACTGTATTTTTTTTCAGGGACCCCAGTGAGAATGTATCCTGGGGAAATCTTGGAGAATAAAGCGGACCAGGGCTCATGAGAGACATTTCTCTGCCTAGGAAATTTTTGAAAAATATCTTTGAAGAAGGAAACACAAACCCAACGAAAAAGGGATGAGGGAAAACATCATGGTAGGGGTTGAACTGTAATCGCCTACATTTTGGTGGTAGAGGAAACGCAAGGAAAGCACCGTGTCCTCTTTCCCAGCAAACCGGGTGCTCTGAATTCACCCAACAATGAGACAGTTCCTCAAGCATAAAGATATCCAAGTTGGCATCTATAACATTTAGTTCAATGAGCGGCTGCTATTGTGAGCAGTGGCATCGATAATAATCCTGGTAAGGAGAATGGCTTCTATTCCAGGCGCCTCTGTGTGAGGCACTTCTGCTGATCCCATTTAATCTGGGGACACTCCCTCATGGAAAAATATTATTATCCTAATTTGGTGGATTTGGAAACCGAGGTTCAGAAAAACTAAGTAACTTGTCCAAAAGGGCTTTTCTGATAGTTTGTAGGTCTGGATTTTAGAATCCTGGAATGTTTTCCTACAATGGGAATTCTCAGTTTCTAGGCATGGGCAGAATAGAGCAACGAAGGACATAGGATGTGCTCAAGTCTCCGTCATGCAAAAAAATAAACCACCAGGATGCACTCAGCTAAGGGCAGTCAAATTCTGTGCCACTGCATGCCATCTTTACTGCTGTCTATCTAACAGGTCTCTGGACCTGGGCTCTCATTCTTGACCAGAAGCCAACGTGAAGAAGGCTTGGTTCGGGGGCTGCAGGGTACCTGTTGGTGTGCGAGTTGTTGTGCATGAACCAGCTCCGGTTATTGTCCACATACATTGCCCAAGCTTTGTCGTCCTTTCCTAACATCACATCCTTCATCACGTCGATGCGAGCCACGCCGAAGGCTGGGTCGGGATGGTTGTCATAGCGGTCCACAGTCAGCTCCCAGTAGTGGACGCCCTTGGAGAAGCCGGTCTTCCCCAGCACCACCCGGTCATCATAGCTACTGCACGTCACAGTCAAGTTGTCATTGGAGAAGATGATGTCAGAGTGCGCCGAGCCAGGGTCGAAAGCAAACCAGGCCACTGGGAACACAGAAGGAATGGGGTTACTGAGGAGGACAGCACACTCCTGGGCGGGTGAGGAGCATCATGTCCCCTGTGCATGCTGCCATGCAGGAAGGAGGCACCAGGGCCTGAGGGGCGTGAGTGAACAGATGGGGCACATCCTGGGAGGCGATACTCAGCGCCCAGAAGCAGACAGAGAACACACGACCAACTCAGCAGGGGTTACCTGGCTCGGACTGCACTCCCAACCGAGTGATCCGGGAGTGAAGTGGCATCGATTTTGGAAGGTGCAAGTCCCTTCACCCGGTGACTGGCAGAAAAGTGCGCCAGACACATAAGGGGAGAGGGATGTGCTAAGATGCCTGTGTAACCCTGAGGCGGGAGGCTAGGATCTAGAGTCCTAGATGAGGAGGGATAAAACACTGCGTGAGACCAGGAAACAGCCCACTGGCAGAAGTGCTAACATCCAGTCATCTGAAAATTTCCTCAGTGCCAGTGACAGCTCAAAAGCCGGGAAGCTATCGGCAGCAACATAAACTAATTTCATGAGCGGTTGCGACTAGGACATAAGACAGGTTGCTTCCTTCACAACTTGAAAACACAGTTTGCGTGTTACTCCTGAGACTACACGTAAGATATTTTGCTGCAGTGGTAGGTATTTTGGATGTTAGGCATAGAGAGAAGGCCGTCTCCGGACACAAGGTTACGCCCCGAATTCCACACGCGGCCTCCAACAACACCCTCCAGAGCGTAGCTGCTGCCTCATGGCCGGGGCCCACCTCCCTCGCACTGTGGTCTTTGCTATTTGTAAGAGAGTAAAGTTATTCCATACCTGCCAACAGCTTTTTAATGTCAACTGTGGTCATTCCAAGTGAAAGGCATGGGAGAGAGAAATAGGAAGCAAAATTGACATTGGTAACAAAACATGTCTCTTTCGACGGACAAATACCAAAAAAGGGCTCAATTTAAAACACCACATACAATGCAGGCGTCCGTCTGACTTGGACCTCTACCCACGCTGAGTGCTCGTGAAGAGCGCTTTGCATGATGTGTACGAAAACTGGGGAAAAAGTCATCTTCTTTGAGGCATAAAATTTAAAAATACAGGGATCTTTTCCATTTTTCTAAGCATCTGAGAAACTGTTGTGATGGGAGTTGAATGACAATTAGACAATCTTTTGCCATAAAATCAGCTGTGTGATTGACTCTACGCAGGCAGTGGAGTGCCAGCCCCATCAGCTACAGATAACAACACAACAAGGATACTTGCCTAGTTGAGAGTAAGGTGCGGACTGTGTCTCAAAGTTGCCTCCTACAAAGAGAGACTACACATCAAAGTATGAAACAACACCCAGGCTGATGAAAATGACTCGTGCACACTTAACAAGCACAGCTGAAGAGTCACAAGTCCTGATTCACGAAAAACTGAAGCCCGTTTCATGTTAGTTTAGTTTACTGGTTAAAAATGGCCCCTCTGCTCTTTCAAAATAAAAAGTACATCTTTTTCCATTTAATAAATCCTCCTCCAATTGACTCTCAACTGTACAGCTTAAATTTTCATCATCTCCCAAGTTCAATCTTTTCCACTAAAGTTTCCATATTTAGACAGCTTACTGTTTAAAAATGAGAAGACTTCCTCCAATTGAAATGGCGAGATCACTGAATCTTGACACAACTCCTTCCACATTATTATTCCACGCACTTCTAACTCTGGTCATGCCAAAGGCTTCCTTGTGACTTGGGCCCCAGTCAAATGACAGATATAAATGTGTAATGTAATCCATATGTTAATAAATACATCCGATAATTACTAATAGTGACATGAATTATGTATTAAGTGTAGTAATGTAGCATAATGTAGTAAAATAACCTCGTCTCTTCAAATTGTTTCACTATGGAACCCATCTCCCCTGAGGGAGGGGCGGGGCTGGAGGACCATGGGGTGGGAGTGGGCTCACAGATATATTAGGATCACCTGTGGAACTTTGTCACCACCTGCCTTGCTTGAGATTTGGGTTCCCTGCCTACCCCAGGAGAAGCCGCATGGGGTGGAGGAAGCAGTGTAGTCTCACAATGTTCAAAGGTGAGTGAACCTCAATTTCAAGTGGTATCGGGACTGATCTAGAAAGCGTTTTTGATGAGCGCTAAGGGATCCCCTAGAAAGGGTCATTTAATTTTTCAACTCAGTAAAGCCCTTCTAGGATAATTTCTAAAACAGTTGAAGGATAATACACTGAATGAAAAGGATTTTAGAAGAATTAAGAAAGCAACTTAGAAAGGACTAATGATTGGGTTAAAAACAAAATTTAAAGATTACGATGTTACTTTTGGTTGCTTTATTTTACTGTGGGATGAATTCACACACAAAAGAATCATTTTCTCCCAACTCAGGCTGATTTTTATGCTTAGTTTCTATCAATTACCACTTCAGTTCCTAGTCACGGGTTAGAGTCTGGTGAGTCCGGAACACAAGGAGTTTTAAAACTGAATCTCATATCCAGCTTTGGAAATGAATTTGCAGAAATTGAATAGGGCTTTGAAAATTTTTAAATGAATCAGGCCTCGTGCAAGTCTTTTTCAAAACAAGTTTTCTGAAATCTTTTTACACTACTTTAAACAAACCATTACACATTTAAGGTTCAACGATACAACTAGAACAATGCTGTCAAATGTCCCCACACCCACATTTCATTTTATTCTTGACACAACGTTCATTACAAAGACTGTAACAGTATTTCAGTACATTAGACACAAGTGAGAGTTCCATAACAAAGCATGTTAGAAAGCCAGTCGTGCACAGAAAAACAATAAGAAACGTGAAAGCACAAAGAAAAATGTCGTTTTAAAGAGAGCTTGAAGTTCTTGCACCCTTTTTGCACCGTCATGCTGTGGCCTCCTTCATTCCGGGATGTGAGATGAGCAAAAAGAAGAAAATCAAAAGAAAAAGAAACCTCTGGAAACGTGAAATGTGCAGCATGTGTATCCATGATTACAATATAGTCCTGAAGAGATCGGATGGGTCTGCATCTGAGATACTTTCAGATTCCATCGCTAGAGTTCACTGCACAGGAACACAAGGCTAGCTGCCCTGGAGACAGCCTACCGCCCTGTCCCAGCCTGCTTGGCTGTGGGGAACTTCAGGGAGGCCGGACTTTTCAATGACTCTGCTCTTAGGCTAGTTAAGGGTTTCTAATTCAGCTAGTGGTGGTCCCTTCCCTTTGCTTGGAAAAGAATCAGCCGTAAGCCCAACTGGCCTACCAGTGAGCACAGCCTTCTGCAGAAAATACCTCCACGTTCTGCTCTCTGGTCTGCCTGCTTTGTATGCTGCATTCTGCTGTTGGCGTGCTTTGACTTTTATTTTACTTTTTCAGTAAAGATCTCTTGAGTCTATGTTTAATCAGGCCACTGCAGGCTGGACGCGCTGATCCAGTCCCCCAGACACGGCTGGTTTCCTGGATACAGCAGGGTTGCAAACCTCCAGACTCAGGCCACAGCCTCCACCAGCCAGCGCCTGTGCCGTGTGGTGCCACTGCGCGTGATGACAGAGCAGGTTATCCATGGCAGTACCAGCTTGTGCAAAAAGAACAACTTCACTCATCACTTTCCAATGCCATCATACATTGACCACAGCTCGATGGCTGGTCCTCCCACCACACAAACAAGAACGTCACAAAGCTCCATCATCCAAACGTTCCTCATACAGGAAGCAGGCCACAGACAGAGACGAGCCCATCGCCCTCTCCACGCACATGAATGGCAAGAACAAAACAGGTATTTCAGAGATGCCTCCAAGGCACAGAGATCAAGAGAAAGATGAGATGAGCTCAGCTCACCCGGTGCATTGAGGGACTGTAAAGAGGAATGCAAGCTCAGCTGGTGGGGTGAGGATCGGAAATCAAAGTAGGATCTCCTGGGGAAGCTGGGTTGTAGATTAAGGGTGGAGGAGAAAGGACTCATTCTACGGAGCGGCAACCTTTCCGAAGGCACTGGAAAAGGGAGGGTCTGTTCTTCTGAATCTGTGTCTAAACGCAAGATCAATGCAAACTAGAGATCAGAAATCCGCCACCTGCCCAAGCACGGTTCCCCAAGACCTGTCTTACCAACCGACACATTGGCACCGAGCCTCATCCATCCCGCGGGAGACCCAGGCATCTATAGACCAAAGTGGCCTGTGGCTGGGAGGGAATTCTCGGCAGGTCAGGCCCCAAGACCAGAGGACACCTCAAACATCACAATTGTTTCCATTTCCCCCTCAATGATTAGAGGTAGAGAAGTATTTTGGAAGGTTTCCTTTTAATTGTGAAATATTTTTAGAATTGAATTCAGAAACGTTAGAGGTAAAATGTATGCACTGATGACCAAGAGGAGCCGAATACTTTCTCCCTTCAGCCATCTCGGAAGTTACCACCAGTCCGTGATGGCCTCCTTAACGCTTTGCTGTTCCATATTTTCCCCTTTCTCTCTTAATACATCTGTTTCCATTTCCAAATGGATGAGATGATTTTTCTAAACCAGCGCACTCAAGACTTGCTCCTCGAACAGGCGAGAAAGACAGGGCTCAACCTACAGCCAGGGACAGAGCCCGCCTTTATTTCTGACTTAGGATCGGACCCCACAGACACCATTTTGACACCTCTGGGTCTGTCGTAATAAACAGACCTGGGGCTGTGTGAGGCAACGGTGGCAGAGGGTCCACTTTCAGACAGTCAGGTCTGGCATGAGGGTCATGATCACAGAATAAGGGCTTATCTTGATCTGGCTTTAGAGGGACATCTGAGGTACTTTCTCTAAATTACTAAAACCACTCCTTTCCCTTTTGTCAAACAATTAGAGTGGTTTGGCCAGAGACAGATGTCTCAACAGTTGGGGCTTTCTTAGAACTCAGTGTGATGGTAACAATTTAGGAAATACGCCAGGCATGGTGATAACATTCTATCTCCAAAACCACCAAGGAACTTCCTTCTCATTGAAAAAATACTTTTGTCTTGGCGGTCAGCCAGTGTTTCAGGGAATATTTTTCTGGCTTCAGTCTGTTAGCAAGCTCCTCTGTATGGGACCCAGATTCTGTCCCACCACAATGCCATCCTGGGCACATTCAAGCAAAACTAACCAGAGCTCGTGTGCTTGGAACCCGGTCCTATTTGAAGAGCTCAGAACAAGGGCATTGGCGGGCTTCTACTTCATTCCGCCAAGAGTCAGCCTTATTTTCACTTCTGAACTTACAATATTAAAGTCAGCTTTCCAGGCTTTAGATTTATCCTTGGGGGGAATTTTTTTCAAGAAAAGTATAAATCAGATCTCAGAGAGAAGGAATTTCTATTCATGGAGTTAAGGTGCTGTCTTGCCAATAATAATATATTCAAATCTTCTTCTATCTAAACTTCACATGGTTTGGGTGACTTGACATGTGTGATAATTTCTTTGTTCAGAAACAGTAAATCAGAAACGATTCCTGTTACAACTGTTTCAAGGGGGAATTAGCCGTTTCAGTTTAATGGAAAAATTTGAAATACAACAACGGGGCTCGACCAACTGACATGAGCTTCTTTTAGCGGGGGAAGGCATTCTGAGCTGTATTTATGTCAGTAAAAGTTTTTTTATTAACAAGAAATTTCTTGGAAATGTATCTTTCAGGAGGTGGTAACAACAATTCATTATATTGAAAATACTTGTTGCTTTAAAGATGAAGGGAAAGGGCAAACATAGCAGAAGGAATTTCAGAGTAATCGAACCCCCAGTAACCATCTGAAAACCAGCAAAGAGACGTGCACTGAGTCAGACCCTGGGGAGCATATCCGACCCACCGTGAACCGTACTCACCTGCTCTATTCTCAGCACCAGGGGATGGCAGCACCCTGTGGTGTGGGGCTGAGTAGCTATGGTTATTCATGGGACCGATAACTTGACAATAAAAAGGTTATTGTTTTCTCTCCTTTCGTGTGGATCCATTGTTCATTGATGGCCCAGTTTTCCTGACTCCTCTCACTCCTGCACCATCCCCTATATGCGGGCTTATTTAATATCCATATTATGGAACCCATTCCAGCTCTGCCCTTGAGTTTTCCCACCCATGGCTTCCCACACCCTACCAGCTGGGCTCTTACTCCATTTCCTCCAAAAAAAAATTCCTTTCTTCATCATGATAACATTCCAGATGAACTACAAAGGAGAGAGAGCACTTTCCACGTGGTCCCAGCAGACTGAACAGCAGCGCCCCTTCAGGCCCTTCCCATGGGCACACGGTGCAAATGGTGGGTGAGTTGCCCATAGGTCATCTGTGCCACTTGATGTCTTCTTAGACTGCAGGAGTCTTAGAGGGAAGATGCTGATCTTGATAACATCTGAGGAGCAGTCATCAGGCTTCCTGGAATTGCCCCAGGGTGAGGAACTCCTCCCCTCTGGGCGCCCTGGCCAGGCTGTGGGTGTTGCTTCCACTGGTCTGGATGTACCCTTTGGGGGTTCCTCTCATCAGCTGGCATTACCATCTGGGCCACAGAGAACAGATCACCAGTTCTTCAAGTATTTGAGGGTGGTCACTGACCCCCTTTGCATCTTCCTTTTTCTAGGCTACACAGAATCTATTTCCAACCTTTCTTCTGTGGTAAATTTCAAATCTTTACTCTCCTTGTCATGCCCCTCTGGACACGTTCAAAGACATGAGCCAAAGAGAGTAAGACAATACCGGGAACATTACGGCCTCTCCTGGTTTGGCCAAGTCACACTTAGCGCACACTGAGCACACACTCAGCTCCCCAAGTGTGTATTCTGTGCTGTGCCTGTGAGTGTCGCATTTCCTCCCCTCCCCTTCCAAGCACAGCTACTGAGATCTGGAGAAGGCGTCTCAGCCATCGATCCTTGCAGTCAAGACAAAGGGGACGGAGTTATGGTTTCTTTCCGACTACATGACACAAAGTTATGTTTCAGGTCATGGCTAATATCCAGGATGATGATTATTATTTTTAAGGGACAGATCACTAGAGAAAGACAAATAGCTCCTCAAAAGATTTTTGCTCCCTCTTCACGATTCATCACCTGCCGTGAACTGTGTGCCAAAGAGCTTGGCTGAGGGACAGCGAGTGGTTCAGCAGGAGAGAGCGATGGGGACCAGCGCGCCAGCGGAGCAGCATTGGTGTGGCGGCTCCAGGCAGGCCTGTGACTCTGGGTGGGACTGTGCTCCTAATGGGATGTGTCGAGACACGTCCCGTTAACTCTGTCAATGACCATCGTTTCCTCTGCCCTCGCCTGGACTGCTGCCCTTCCCACCTGGGACTGGCTGGATTCTGGTGTTGGGGCCTCTGCTTGAAAGCAGCAATCAAGAATTATCAAATATCAGCTGGGGGACCACACTTATTACTTACTGAGTTTTGGGTTCGAGGAGAAAAAGGAATACCTGGGTGGTGTACTCCTGTTTGGCTTACTGTATATTTCTTTCACTGTTCGTTAGCTAACATTCATTGAACACCTACCATGTGCCAGACACTGTATTAGAACTGAGCAGCTGGGAAACATGAAGTCGGCAGGCGGGCTGACTGTAGGAAAAATAATACCTTAGAGAAAATCTGTGTCTTAGATTATTGATTGATTTTTACACTTCGGGGGTGTAGTTTCTTGACTGATTACAACATGTACAGATACTAAAGGTTTCCTTGGATGCGGTAGAATATTTTGGAAAGGTAAAGTACAGTCTTTGAGGTGTTATTTTTGGGATTCAAAGAGGAAATGCAGAGTGACAGGGGTTCCTTAGGACAGTGCATGCTAATCCGGCTGCCTTCGTGCCCCGTCAGAATTCTCATTGTCTTCTTGTCTGGAAGTGAACAGCCTTCATAACTTAGCCCTTGGGCGCTGGTCCCACAAGACCGTTGTGTCTCAGAGCACAGTCGAGCAAGAAGTGTCACTAACGCCTGCACAAGCAGCGTCGGGATGCATCTCAGTTCCACTGGAGACCAGCCTTTTCTTGGGAAGATTTTAAGAGACAAAGAAATGAATGAGGGAGGCTGACTTTCCTTCAGTGATCTAATAAGCATCCAAAGCCACAATTATGTGAAACTGGTATGTAATTTACAACAAAAGGTGGTATTTTAAGCTTCCTTAAGTATGGCATTAATTGCAGTTGAGAGGTGATGAACAAACCTGTTTTGAAAACCTCCCTTCAAAAGAAGAAATGGAACAGCCTCTCCTCACCCCTGGCCAGCTGCACACGCTGTCACAGGTCCTCCTCCCCAAGTTGGAACACCACGGCCTTCTTTATAAGGAACAACCATCAGAAGAACTGGAAATTCTATATTCCAAATAGACACAAAAGAGTCCAAAGGTCTAAACTGCTCCCCATCGTGTCGACTGCAAAGCACATTCCCCAGAACCAAAAACAGGGTCTGGATCCAATTCAGTCCTGGGAAAAATTCAGGGAATTCCCAGGGATAGCATGCATGCGGTCAAAATTAAAAGGAACAAAGTCTCTCCCTTTTCTGGGCTCTGAAACCTATCATTATGCCTCTCACCTTGGATTTTGTAAAATCTACTCAAATTTGTTCAGATACGATTTACCTACCTTGAGGATTTTGTCCTGGGAATGCATATTCTTCTAACTAAATAATTTTCTGGGAGGCTCTGATGCTCTGAGTCAGGAGAAGCAGACAGAGGCATAGGAAAACATCTCCAGGGGACCATAGGCTTTTCCTGATATGGTCCTTTCTCAACTGTCTCCTATTAGTGTTGAATTTCAGTATCACAGGCAGAACTTGAAGACGCGTTGAGACCCTTGGAGGAGGCAGAAGGTGTCTATACCCATTCATAGCATTTTCTGAAACATTTAACAGCTTTCAGCAGTAATTCTGAAGAGAGAAGCCACAGAAGAAAGCCAGGAAGTACTAATTGTGAAGAACTTGGAGGGCATCTGCTCCAAGTCCACAGTTTTAGAGAGAAAAATACTGGAGTCCATAGAGGTTAATGGACATATCCGAGTCACACTGCCAGCTGTGAGGGGACAGGAGAGGGATTAGGCAGGATCAATTCCTGGTGGATAAAATTTGGGGGTTAACAAGGCCATTGCTGCTCTTTTGTGCCTTGGGAATGAATGAAAGGTAGAGTGTATGCCACAGGCCATGGGGTACGTTCCAGTGGCCCCAGGGGTGACCGAGGGTTGTGTAGATGCCCTAATACCATTCTCCAAACCTTGCAGCATATCAAGGATGAATCTTCCTTCTCTGGATGGAGTTCTGTGGTAGGGTTCTGGATGGAGTTCGGTGGGTAGGGATGGAAAGGCAAACACATCACCTCCCCTTTGGGATTTTGACCATAGGTCGGGGGTGGGCTGAGCTGTTCCCTGCTGTTGTCGTCTGAGATCAGATGACGTTCTTTTTCCTCCACAAGGTTACAGCTTCTCTGGGGGTCTTAGTACATGGGGGTTGAAGAGTGTAGTACTGAAACTGACCCAAAGTCACTATAAAATACCTGCAGAGGGATTTTGGGCAGATGCACCTGGGGCCGTTCTGGGGCTCTATCTTGCCCACACTGAGCATTCTCCAGGTTGTGTCCTCTGCGGTGTGGGAGAAGGAGCTATCAGCCTGGAAGGGCTGGTGTGACACGGAATCTAATGGGAAAAACGCATCTTAGTCTTCATGAATGACGCCTGCTATGACCCTTTTGGAAAGCAAGTTCTAAGATGTAATTTCAAGGATCCTAACCCTTCTTATCACCATTAGATAAAACAATCCTGGAGAGTGCTGGGGAGATGGCTCCTGTGGACATTCAGCTAAGAGGACGCTTGAGAGCTCTGAGAACCTGTCTCTGGCAGTGCTGGAATTTACAGCCTCCTCTAATGCCTGATTCTCAAATTTCCACTGATCACCTTTTCCCCTCTTCCCCTCACAGTTGCCATCTGGAGGGCTGAGAGCTTCTGTGAAGAAACAGCATGGCGGTTTCCACCCGAGCAGGGCCCCAAGTCCCAGATCTCATTTGGTACGGTCTTTCAAGGACCTCGAAGATGTTCTCTGACATTCCTTTTCCTCCCCTGACGGTGACCTGTCTGGAAGCTGGGGGAGCTAGAGGAAATGCAGAGTCAGGAAGAAAGGACCAGACCTACGGAGGGGCCTGCATTTTATGCTGGAAACCACAGCCGCTCCCACATCCCCTTCCTAAATCAGGAATGCTACCCTTCTGAACAAAACTCTGACATGACTCTTGGAAATTGTTAAAGTCCCACTTCTGGCCGGGGTTTCTGGATAAACACACGAGGCAGCTACACAGCGCTGCTTCGTTTCGACAAGATATTTTCACACACCTGGCAGACAGAGTTAGGACAGTTTCTCCTCCTTCTTTCTTTTTGGTTGAGTGTAAACAGCACTGTTCTAATGTCAGCACCAAAGTGCAGTGCGCTGGGCACTGGAGGCTGAAAGACGGAGTCCGATGTTACTTAACCTCTCAGAGGCTGTTTTCCCATATATCGAGTGGGATAGTAATAATAATAATAATAATATTTCCCTGATGGAGTGGGCGAGGTGGAATAATGGCATACCCAGAATGCCCATGCCATAGTCCCTGGAATCTGTGTGTGTCGCCTTACATGGCAAAAGGAACTCTGCAGATGTGAGAAAGTTAAGGATCTTGAGATGGAGATGATCCTGGACTACCCAGGTGGGCCCCAGGTAAGCACAGGGGGCCTTAGAAAGGGGGATGGGGCGTCAGAGTCAGAAAGAGACTGGAAGATGCTGCGCTGCTGGCTTTGAAGGCGGAGGAAGGAGTCAGGAGTCAAGGAATGAGGTGGCTTCTAGAAGTTGGAAAAGGAAAGAGAAGGATTCTCCCCTAACCTGCCTGAAGGGACGCAGCCCTGCACACACCCCACTTTCAGCCTTGTGAAACCCATTTAGGGTGGTGGCCTCCAGAACTGTATGGTAATAAGTCACGTTGATTTAAGCTCCTACGTTTGTGGTAATTTTCACGGCAGCAACAGAAAACCAATGCATCGGGTGAATCTGGGATGTGGCAGCCACAGGATGGGACTGGGTTTAGACACTGCAGTGCGTAGAGGTGTCGCCTTCAGTCTATACAGCTGTCTTAGGGTGAAGAGAAAAAAGTTCCTACCCTTTCCTTAGGGCCTGATAGTGAAACGCAGAACAGACAGTTGTTATACAATTCCTCCACTGCATTTCAGCATCCTAAAATATTTGCTGGCTCTCAGGTTGCTGTCATTTTTCACTGAATCTTTTAATGGACAATGGAGAAAGTTCTTAGAAGCTTGACATAAAATGAAGCAGGGTTTGGGGCTGGCCCCGTGGCCAAGTGGTTAAAGTTTGCGCGCTCCACTGCAGGCGGCCCAGTGTTTCATTGGTTTGAATCCTGGGTGTGGACATGGCACCGCTCATCAGACCACGCTGAGGCAGTGTCCCACATGCCACAACTAGAAGGACCCACAACGAAGAATATACATCTACGTACCGGGGGGCTTTGGGGAGAAAAAGGAAAAAATAAAAAATCTTTAAAAAAAAAATGAAGCAGGGTTTATTATAATAGTTTTTTTGGGGCCTGGTTCATATTGTGACTTCATAAAGCCTTATGAGATAGACCTCATACCCCGTTACCACGGGTTCCAGATAACACACTGACTTTTAAAAGCATTAGACAGAAATCTTTCTAAAATGCATTATACATTATACACTTTCTCAGTTTCTTAATCAGAACGTATGCCACAGAATGCTCTCTTTCGGTTTTTTTTTTTTGAGTCTGTTCTCAGTTTTTCCAGTTACCTTCCCTGCTCAACGCTACCAACAGCCTCAACTCACTTCCACCCCGAGTCCGTCTTCTCTCTTCTAATGTGCAGCTCCCAGCCTCCGTGCTCTCAGCGAATGGGTCAGCGAGCCCAGTGAAACTGTGCGTAAGCTAAGAGTAACGGAGAGCGGAGTGAGACCACGGGCTCTGCTGTGAGGACAGCACAGGGGCGTTTGGCCTGAACTTTCTCTTCTCTCGTTTTGGCCAATCGGAGGTCACTGTGGCTCACTTCTGGATGGGAAGGTGACTATCTAGATTGTAGGGTGGACCCCTCGGTTCTAGAGAGGTGAGGGGCAGCACAGATTCAGGCACTGAGTCAGATGCCCTGAGTTCAGGAAGGAGGAGGAGTCAAGCCCACAAGCTCGAGGGCAGGGGCCCGGCTCCACCTCTGTGTCCTGGGGCCCAGCCCAGGGCCGGTGAAATCGAGGAGCTCCATCAACGTTTCCGAACGCATGAGGCCTCCTTTCCAAGTCAGCTCGAGGCAGATGCTAAAGTTTCTGCATTGTGTACAGTCTCTCCCCAGGTTCGGGTTCCTCTCTCTCTCCTCTGGGAGGTCCTCCCTCCCCTTCCCAGCAGGTTCACCCCCTGCCGGATGCAGTAACTTACTTCATGTAGCTACAAGATGTAAAACAATCAGATTACTTCTATGAAAACATAAATTTTAAAAACCCTCTTTTAGAAACATTTTTTACTTTTAGAAGAGGCTGCTCATTAGTGAAAATTAAACTCTAGTAGCATTAAAGTGATAAAAAATGGAATAGTTCACACTTTTCTGGTGTAAGATCTATCTGGAAAGCAATTTGGAAACACACATCTGGGGCCCTAAACATGTTCAGACTGTTTGGTCCCGTAATTCCACTTTTAAGAATGAGTTGAAGGAAAATAATCTTTTCACACAAAGATCTGTGTGAAAGAGCGCTGTGTTCTAGCCCTGAAGGGTGTGCAAGCACAGCGCCCTCTTGCCCGGAAGGCTGCGGGAAGCAACACCCTGGCTCCAAGGGGGTCAGTGAGTGGTGCGGAGGCACACAGACCTTCTTTTTCCAGCCAGTGAACAGTTTTTGTGAGTATTTGAGCCCCAGGAATATTATCTTTGGTCTACTTAATTTTCTCTCCAAATTTGGAAAAAAAAAAAAAGTACAGCCTGTTTAGATGGGTGGAGGAAAAATAGGAAAAAGTGAACAGAAAATTTTCCTATTCTGTTCTCAGCCTGGTCTAAAAACAAAACCTTTTGTTTTGCAGGAGAAGAGTCCCCGAGACACAGAATGAGCCCCAGAACTCTAGGTATTAAGAAGGCCTTGTTACATAATGTTTTTAATTGGATCCTCTTTTGCAGACGGTGTCAGAGATGGTGACACAGACTTGATGACTATTAAACGAATTACTTTAAAGATATACACAACCAGGGCTGTGGGTCTTATTGTAAATTTCATTAAAACTCTTAATTGCTTACAGTTGTATTTCTTCTTAAGTCAGGGTAACCTGGTTTAGACCCGCAACTGGCCTTATTCACGTGGCTGTCTTAGGTCCACCCCCAGGACTCAGCTCTCAGGAACTCACGAAGCTCGAACTCATATAATAAGGCACTTTCCTCTGCTTTTCTGTTTTAGTAACACATTCTTTATAATTTCCATTGCATTAAATTATTTTTCATTGTTTTCTTGACCAATTCCCTTCCGCAAATTATGTCTTCCTTATGGAGAAAGGAAGACATAATTCTCCTTCTTTCTGTGTTTATCGTAACTTGTAAATATGTAACTATTTGTGTGTCCATTTCTTTAAGGCCTGTCTCTCCTCCTAGACCGTAAGCTCCAGGACAGCCGGGTGACGTCTGCTCGACACACCACATGCACAGCATAGCGTACCACGGACCCTCATCAACAGGGCCCAATAAATAGATAAATAAACAAATTCGCTTTTGAAATAAAGGATCAGAATTCATAACAAAGTGGACATTTCATCTCCCTGCACGATGCTCATTTAGCCAGCAGAAGGCTTTGTGATAGTTCAAAGAGTTCAAGCAGCAGTGACTTCAACCCGAGACTAAATGCACGTAAACCCAAGCCAGACTCGCGATCACCCGTGAAATCGCACCCCTCTGTGACACAGACTTCTTGTTTTGAACTTTGGAACAGGGTTAACTCTTGCTAAGAAGAACATGAAAGATTTTGTTAAAGCAGAAAACCAGAGCAAACCACCCCATCACCTCCAGGAGCAGCAAAGAAAAAATATCCAAAGTACACCATTCAAGGAACGGTAGGAACATTAATAAAGTATAAGTTCAGTTAATGTACCAAAACTCTGTTAATGGAATTTTTCTCACTCATCTCAAAAAAGAGGTATAATTTTTAATTCTATATGCCTTTTCTATTGTTAGAGATTGATCAATTCTTTCTTTTCCTAATAAGCTATTCCTTATATTTTCTCTTGCTTTCTAAATCTTGTCTCACTGTTGGAATGAATCAGAATGAGGGAGAAACAAATAGAACAAACCAAAGTTATGGAGAAAGTATGTGTGTGAACTTTATTTCATCATGAGAAAAATCACTTCTGTGCGGTAACAGAGAATACTGGTATCTACACGATGATAGGGCTTTCTTTGTATTTAGGTACATCCCTTATATTTGTATACAATATATAAAATTCATGGAGGAAATTAATTCTACAGTACAGTTGCTTTGCTGGAAAAGGACTTGCTCCATTAGTTTCTTTAGGAAATGACCTCCAGTGCTGTGACTGCGGTAATGAGGATCACAGTTCCAATCCTGTAATTTATTAGACACCATAATCTTATGAACAGTAAGAGAAACTGAGAAACTACATTCCCCTGTAGGATGAAAAGAGAGACATCAGTGCTCAGGCTGCTATGCTAATAACTGATTTTAGCAGAATAGTATGATTTCCATGATGTATTATGAATAGATAGTTTTCCGGCAGGTCTGATGACACATATTAGCAACATGGTTGCCAACTGCCTCCCTGCTCTGAGGGCATGCACTTCTCTGTTCCACCAAACCGCCCCGTGCACACGCCGGACACGAGGCCACCACAGTGAAGGGCCTTCTGCGTTGCGTCCAGGAAACCCTTGGAGCGTCAGCATTTTGGTACGGTGCTTGGGAAAAGAGGCAACTGCTCTCAAGGGGCCAGGTCACCCCAGAGAGAAGCTGCTGAAACAATGGTTCCAGGGATGCTCTGGCTCACGTGGCTGTGACCCAAATGGGAACAGGTCACGTGGGCACCTTCCCTCAACAGACCCTTCTCTTTGACAACATGGCTCAGGACTTCCAGCTGCTGCCCGGGCAGGGCTGTCACGGCTAGGCCCATCCACCTTGCTGTGGGATTTGAAGTTGTGCTTATTTTTAACCATGTGAACCATTTTAGGGGCGACGGGCACATGCTGAGGTTTGTGGGAGGTGGGAACAAACACCACCACAGTTCTTTTCTTGAATTTGAACAAAATCAACACAATCGGTTCTGAGAGGGAAGTTATGGAGGATGCCGCTTGGGTGCGGGTAACTTCTCTGATTAAAATGACACCCGGAAGCTCTGGAAGTGCTTTGGCACCGACCACGAATAGCTCTTTGTAGGTTTAATTTCACATGTTGCAATTGCTTTTAAAGGGAACGTGTTCGAGCCTTGGAGGTCACACCTGGCCATCAATGTCAAGCCCCTCCTCTGAGATGGGTGGCTCGCCTTTGATGACCAGAGTATTTACAGTATAGCCAAGGAGTGAGGCTCTCTAGAGACCGGGCTGGGACCGGGCATCGGCAGCCTGGCCACGCCTGGAGGGGCCGGCAAAGGAGGCCGCGGCGAGGAAGTGCGGGGCTGCCGGTCTCTTCCTGTGGGAGCCCCCAGGAAGCCTGGGTCCTGTGCCAGTGGCCTCACCTCTGGGTGTGAAAGGGCAGTGGTCCGCGCTGGGGAGATGGGCCCCTCCGAGCAGCTCTGCCCCCCACACCCATCGGAAAGGCTTCCTGGCAGATAATCCCCCACTGGAGAGAACCTCGGCCCACCCTGAGAAGCAGGCAAGCACTATGGGCAACGGCCATCATCGGGTAAAGTGGCAAATGACGTGTGTCGTGGAGCGGGAGCTTGCCCTAGGGCCTGGACGCGTGTGTGTCACACGGGGCACACTCAGGCCTTCACGCTCAGCTTCTTCGACTGGAGCTCACTCAGAGTTACCAGGGCAGCTGACGGCCGAGCCCGGGGACACCGCTGTGGACGCTGGCTTGATGGCTCCATGGCCCTTGGGCTTGCTAAAGGCAGGAGGAGCAGCGGCTCTGGGAGGGTGCGGGGCGAGTCATGGGGACACTGAGGGGTGGGCAGGCGGGGCCCCTCGGCTGGCCAGCGCCTGGGGCAGGCGGGGCCCCTCGGGCGGCCAGCACATGGGGCAGGCGGGGCCCCTCGGGCGGCCGGCGCGTCAGGCGCCCCGCAGCTCCCGCTCGGAGGGGCGCTGCTGAAGGGCCTTACCCTCCGGCGTCTGCAGGACCAGGGTCTTGCTGTACTGGCTGACGCCCGCCTTGTTGAAGGCCTTGATGCGAGCGTTGTAAGTGCTGTTGAAGTGCAGACCGTCCACGGTGCACATGGTCTCCTTCCCAACGTACACTTCCTGAGGGTCAAGAAACAACAGGCCACCGTTTGACTCAAATCACTTGAGGGGCCATTCGGGAGGAAGTGTGGCAGAATGGTTAGGAGCACGTGCTCTGGTGTCAGCCTGATCTGGACTTGAATCCTGCGGGATATGCGGCCACGTGATTGACCTCTCTTACCCTCAGTTTCCTTATCTGTAAGATGGGGAGAGCGATGCCGAGCTTCTGAGGGTGGTGTGAGGATTACACAAGGTTGTATGTGCAAACCGACCAGCAGAGGGCCGGGCACTCAGCACAGGCCTGCAGCTGAACGAATGGTGGTTATTAGCAGCTGGGGCTCAATTATTACTTACCATTATTAACTTGGCATTTGTGGAGTATATCACACCCACCAAGGTCTTTACGCATCAGTAGGATGTGTGAAAAACAGGTTTGAAAACACGAGGGCCTAGATCGTGTCATATTTGTCACTCCACTGACAACTTCAGGAACAGTCACAGAAACCACACTCCAAGCCACAGGAGGGCAGGGTTTCCTCAAATACAGAGGGACGGGGAGGAAGCAGGGATGGGAGGAAGAACGACATTTCAGAGGCTTAAAATAAATCCCACATAACTCGTCTCTAGCACAGGTAGTGTCTGCCTCCATCTTTAGCCGCATAATTTACAGCATTATGCTGACGTAACGGGTAAAAATAATTTGCATTCAAAGCATAGCTTTAAAGTGACAGCTCAGGAGATTGGGTCTGGGACTGGCAGCATGCTAAGAAGGCTATATGGGTGATCTGAGAGACTCTCAACGAGAATGCATGAGGGACATGTTATCATCATCATCCCCATTTACAAGTGAGGTGGGAAACGGGCACAGCCACACAGCTGAAGGGTGGAGTCGGGGTCTGGATGCGGGCCCCAGAGCCCGCAGCATGGCTGTGCCTTCTCTCGGAAGGGGAAGGCAGTTTCCGTTCGGGGACTTCTTCATACATCTCTGATGGTGCAAGGAGAAAGCAGATAGATCTCAGGTGAACGGCAGACAGGCTCGCCTGGACTGTCTGTCCCCAGGAGGGGAGGGGAAGCTGGTGGGTCCTCTGAGGGAGTCCCTGGTTCTGGGTAACTGGTAGTAGGTTCTCTACTTACCCGGAACTGGCCCCCGTTGCCGTCATCCAACTCCAGAATGTACCCTTCGGCGGGCACCGTGGACAGAGGCGGCTGCTTCCAGGACAGCGTGGCGCTGCTGTTGTGGGTGCAACACTCCTCCAGCTGTAGGATGGGGGTCGCTGGGACTGGAGGGGAAGCTAAACAGAAATTAGTGTAACCCTGCTTCTGTCGAACTGCAAACATCTCAGGATCTTGGAATGATAAACATCCCCCTGACAAGCATGTGGCCAGCCCGGGGTGCGTGGGGGACCTAACAGGATCCCTCCCAGAGTCTCCAGGAGTGGGACTGGTTCCCGAGCTACTGTGGGGCCTTATTCCAAGCTCGTGGTGGTACTTTTTCTACCATCAATGGAGGGGAGGCAACTGCTCTGTTCTCGCCTCCTTGAGCATCAAAGACATCATCCCCGAGGGAAGTCTTTCACTTGGGAGATGGATTTCCAGTCCAGCCCACTAGTCTATTTAACCCGTAACAAGGACAGTAAATTTATTGTACAATTTGTTCTGAGCCTAAATCCCAGTTTGTAAACATGGAACTGCCTATTCTGAGAAACAGCTCTGAAACCACTATATTTATAAGGTTGTATCATTTTTTTAACCACTGATTTTACTCAAGGTCTTGTGCACATAAGTAGCTTTAAGAGTAGATTTCTGAAAATTTGGTTCTGAGTGACACAAACAGGGATTTCTCAGTTTTGAAACTTCTGAGGAACTCGACGCCCTTCTTCCAAGGCAGCTCTATCTTGAAAGCAGCATCAGCTCAAGTCCACTCTCTCTGCAGGCGAGAACAGCCACTGAGCCTGGCAAGAAGCATGGGAGCAGAAGGGCCTGGCAGGGGAGGGTCCAAGAGTCCTCGGGACCTCGTGAGAATCTGCCCCGTGTCACTAGTCACAACGCCTCCCTGCTCCCCATTTTGTGCCGAGAGCCTTTGGTATTACCTAAAACTGCCCATTAGTTGAGCCTTCAGACACACAGACAGAAATGATAGGTAATGAATAATGCTAGTTCCTAACACATGAACTTAGTACATACATCTCGGAACAATGTTTTTACCAACTGCTTAAGTTTTTTTTCAGCAGCAAAACATTAATTTTTGTAGCACTTTAACAACAGGAGAGAACAGTTTGGACCACAGCCAGGGACATTTAGATGAACAAATGTTAATTGTGGAACACCTGGTATGCTGTACCAAAATTGGACTCAGAGTGTCATGCATTGAATTAAATCTGCTCCTTGCCAGTCGCCCCAACCAAGAGCAGTTCAGAGAATAGGATCTATGGTGGATGACCCAGAAAACAAAACCAGGGACTATAATACAAGCGGTGTGAAGGTGAGGCCGGTCTCTTGCCTTATACTTAAGAAAAGACTCAGATACAGTACGAGAAAACCTGGCCTGAGTCACGAGATCAAATACAATGAAATACAAACTAACGACCAGCTAATTGGAGGTGATCAGTGTAGGAAGGGAATCACACTGCAAGTTCTAATGGCATAGAGTCCAGTGGAATCTCATCAGAGAACAGTGGCTTCTGTAGCCTCAGACGTCCCAGACCGTCTAAATTTGGAGGAAAGGGGATAATCTATTGCCTTCTTCAATAAATAGACCAAGGACTGGATGGAAGGAGGTGGAGACAGAAGACATAACTCCTCCTATTGATCATCTAGACAGAAACAGGCACCACCTAGGAGTGTAAGTGGAGGGTGAACTCTAGGTCATTAGCCATGTTAGGAACTTACTTCGTCAATTACGTTTTTTCCTTATATAAAGAATACATTTTAACACATTGGCTGCAGAGAAAAATATGAGAAGTTTAAGAAAGACAATCTTCAAAGGGCTTCCAGAAATATGGAAGGATTCTCCCTGGGGATATTTGCTCTTAACTGTCCTTGTTAGTTAGAGCCAACCATGAAAAATAATGCCTCGGACGCTCTTTATCTCACTAACTCCCCTGTCAGTGTACGTGTTCCCTTGGTTCGTGTCTCAGGCAACTCTACATTTCATCAATTTCAAAATCACAAAATAAGATCACAAGATGGTTTCAACTTGAATCATACAGATGCTTGCAGCGTTTCTGCTAAGAAACTCGAATTTCCCTGTATAGACATAGGTATACTTAAAAGATTAATTGAAATACATGGTGTCGTGTAATTAGAACGTGTGAACTTCATTTATAAGTCCTCAATGGGTACACTCTAAAAGACCAAAAGGAGAGAAAAAAGTCTAACCACTCATTAATCTTCAGGTCTTAATACTGCTCAGGGTTTAAACAAAAAGAGCAAGCAAAAAATCAAAGTAAGAGAGAGAGAGGGAGAAACAGAGAGAGAGAGAGAGATGGGGGGGGGGAGAGAGGGATAGACAGAGAGAGAGAGAGAGGGGGAGAGAGAGAGACGGAGAAAGAGAGAGAGAGAAACTGGGGGGAGAGAGAGAGAGACAGAGTGGGGGAGAGGGAGAAAGAGAGAGAGAGACGGAGAGAGACAGAGAAAGAGAGGAGAGAGAGAGCGAGACAGAGAGAGAGAGAGAGGAGAGAGAGGGAGAGAGTAAGAGGGAGAGAGAGAAAAGGAAGGAACTCAGAGACATACGCATGTGTCTAAATCTATTTCTCAATGTGCTTAGATTTTTTCTTTTTCCTTATTTACCCCAAAGTGATGGTGCATATAAATGGCAAATGTGACAAAATTATAGCCTCATTAGCAAGGACTGAGGCTGACATTTTAGAAAAACAGATTTTACACT
This sequence comes from Equus quagga, assembly GCF_021613505.1. Classification (NCBI taxonomy): domain Eukaryota; kingdom Metazoa; phylum Chordata; class Mammalia; order Perissodactyla; family Equidae; genus Equus; species Equus quagga. The sequence goes on along the minus strand of NC_060268.1, from coordinate 1,118,128 downwards.
GGGTGTACATTACCCTATTTCACTTTATTAGATATAAAATAAATGGTTGACAGGAATCCAAAGTATTCTCAACTTAGTTTACATTTGTTTCGGACGTGGACAGGATCACAGGTCCTGGGCTGAACCCTAAGAAGGAACTGTCACCGGGGCTGCCGTGGCTCTTGTAACCTGAACACTTCCTCACCGTTTCTGGACATCTTTGTTTTTCCTCATGAACTCGTTTCTCCTGACAGGATCAGATCCTAGATCAGAATTCCAGTGCCCGCATCCTGTTAGCCCGTGAAACCAAGCTTCAGGCTGAAAGCTCTCCTCTTGGACACCAGGGCAGCTGCTCTTCCTGACTTCCCTGAGGAGTCTGGGGGGTTCCTGGCTCAAAATGAAATCCTGCCACTGTGGCTTGTTATACGAAAGCTTTAGAACGTCTCATCTTTTTCAGGCCATTCTAGTTCAAATTATGTCCCATGTTTTTCCTATTTGTGTAATTTTTCTCTCTAATCTGTCAGATTGGGAACACTCACAACCACCCAGAATCCCTCTGTGAGAGTTAACAGGCATGTGGCGAGGACATGTGAGCAAAGGAACTGGCCTCCCATCCTCGATGTGGAGAACTTGATGAATGCCAGAGGGCGTGGAGCGAGGTCGACGTGCCTTCGCTCGTTCAGTTTTCACAATGACCCCACTGGGTAGGCACTGTTCCCATCTCTACTCTGTAGATGAGAAACTAAAGGCAGAAAGTGTCACAGCTGGTCGGTGGCAGGGCTGGGATCTGGGGCCACGCAGGCTGGCCGGGGCCGTGGGCCCCGCTGCCAGGCTGCCTCCCCAGGCACAGTAACTGTGCTGAAGGGAAGCCCCGAGCCCGATTCCAGGGGGAAGGTTTCTTTTGGTTCCCATCTCGCGATCAATCATTGAATTGCTGGTACAGACTAGTGAATATTTCACCTGCACAGCTGTAGTGGTCGGGGATGCCCTTCTACAGAGTCACCTTCTCTGAGGGCTCCTTTGTGGACTGTCATTCCTCCTTCTGGTTACTGAACAATACAAGCGGCATTTGGGGGGGTTAGACTTGAGAGGAAGGACACGCCATTTCTGGAGAGCCATCACACTGCTAAGGACACACGTGAACACGGGCCTTGAGGCCATGCCTCGCAGGCCCTCAAACTATGAATGGATTACACGCAGGGCGGCACGTGTGCTCGTCCCTGTCACCATCAAACCCCCCGGCACTCTCTCCCCGTGACTCTCAGGAGGGTCTGTTCAGACCACACCGTCCTTTCCCACCACCTTGGTGCACAGCCTGGACTCTCAGAGTTGACGTGAGTTAATGAAGACAAACGTGTCCTGGGGTGAGTAGAGGCCCTGAGGGATGAAGACCGCCGGTCTGCGTGCTGGATGCTTGGTGGAGTGCAGGGTCTTGGTCTCATCCTGGTTCAGAATGAACCCTGGCTTTCCATCTCAGCACCAGCTGATGGCTCTGGGACACTTGTGTAGTTAGACAATGCTGGGGAGTGTTCTTCCGGGAGAGGGTAGCACCTGAAATCTACTCTGAGCCAAACAGCAGAGCCCCTGATGGACCAGGGGAAAAATCCTAAAACGTCCTTCCCATGACCTGGGAAAGAACTGACAATACCAACTCAGAATTAAGGGAAAAATGTTTCGATTACTCTCTAATAAAGACAGAAAAGAAAGCTTTATCTGTTGTTTTCTATAAAAAAGAAAAGTCTGAGAGATCAAGCACCACTCCCACTGGCCTGGAAAGAGGGTCAGATGACCTTCTAGTCAAACGCAACCAGAAAACATGCCATCACAATCTAGGGATGTTTCAACAAAGACGGGACCAGACTTCTCCACTCGGATCTCAACTGATGCAAGCAATGTTGCACCAGAAGGAGCAATCAGAAATCCTTAGCTAACAAGAGAATCATCTTAGGCAGCGCATTCTAGCTGAATAGTAGCTGGCCTAAGTAGAAATATTTAAAGACGACATAACAGACTTTTCTTCTCTAAAAAAAAAAGGCATCTGAGATGAAATTTCAAAACCAGAGAGATGGTCAAATTTTGAGTTAAGAAGTAAACAGATATTTAGTTGTCAGTTTGAGTCATAGCTTTAAATGTACATTTTAAGTAACTTTGAAAATATTTTAACTTTCTACTAATCCACTTAGCACAATTAGAAAATATATATTGAATTACATGTATTATTAGTTTCTCAATGGTCAGATTAACACCATTCCAAATGCTACTCAAATTCTGGCCATTTGTACATGGATTTGGGGTACAATTTCTCGAGATATTTCTGCTGACAAACCGTGAAAGTGTAGTTTATTAAACTGACTACAAATATCCTAATAAAACACAAAAATACAAAGGCTAGCACTACACCAGGCACAGTTGTGTGTGTGTTGCAGACATCAAAGGGGCTGGGAGGAGAAGCCTTAACCACAGCCAATCAAGTTCCATGGCCTCATGACCTCTTGACATTTTCTTTCCATCGCAAGCATCTGACAGATAAAAATTATTCAGATTCTAAACAGGACTGAGCTCTCACTGAATTAATTAAACTTAGTGAGCACAAGGCAAAGCATATAAATTAACTCTGCAGAGGGATACTAATCAGAAGTAAATTAAATTAAGTTGACGTGTTAAAAAGAAACGGGAAATGGAACAATCCAGTCTCATACCAAATGGCCTGTTCCATTAGCTTCATCGATAACTGTTCTGGATAATTCCGTGTTCCAGGTGAACCTGTGCCGGAGTTTGGCATTTTGGCCCTTGGAGAGCGTGGCACTCTCTGCTGTGTGTACTGACCTTCATGGAAGGAAGGTACACACAGCCATGTCCACGCTTATTTCTGTGTGCAGCCCTAAGTGGCCAAGTGACAATGCAGCAGGAACGTGGTCTGTGACGCCATTGTGTGAACCTGCAGCCCCTGCACCAGGCGAAGGGCCTGTTCACTCCAACACAACAGTGCGTGGAGAGGAGCGGCTCTCCAGCCGGGGCAGCATTCCCGGCCCCCCGGCTTCCACCCTCTCCCGCCCCTCCTCCTGCCTGTTTTTCTCTGAAAGCCCGTCCACTGCTTTCAGATTTTGTGACAGATTTTCTCCTCTGAGCTACTTGAGACATAACCTTGCAATGATTTTACCTCGTTGAGAGAACAGGGTGTGGAGAGAGGCTGACGGAGAGGGACTTCCGTGGGGCTCTAGACATGACTTGATGGCTCTATTGCACAGGTACCATGTAGGCGTGAAACAAAGATTTTAAACAGTAAGAAGGAATTGCTGCAACAAAAAACCAAATTTCTTAAGTTTCAGGGAGGAATTCAGTTATTCCTTGAAGAAGTTGCCTAGTAAGGCACCGGCTTTACAGCACAAACTGGCAGTCGTAGGGCTCGTTCTGAAGCCACGTTCCTGGGTTCGAATCCTGGCCCTGCCATGCGCCAGTCTTCCTGTGTCTCAGTTTCCTCAGCTGCCCACTGGAGTTGTGAGAGTAAAGTGGGTCAATCCACGTAAAGCTCCTAGGAGAGTGTTGGTTTGGGAAGCAGTCAAGAAAAGCTAACCATTTCTGTCACTACAACAAAGCATTTTTATTTACAATCTATCCATGGATTACCTCAAAAGTTAATTATAGTATCCTCCCAAAGCAATACATATTAAACAAAAAAATGAGGAGACTGGAAACAAAGGAGGCAAAAATCCTTTGAAAGGATTGAGAGAAGGAGGAGCAATGGGTACGGGATGAGTTTTACTGTGTGATGTGAGCCTATGACTTGCTGGGTTACATGGTTCTCTCTGTCTAATAAAAGGAAGCATGTAGACTGTTCTTAAGAAAAAACCTTTTTTTTTGCAGGGGAGGATTCACCCTATGCTAACATCTGTGCCAAACTTCCTCCTTTTTTCTCGCCCCACAAAGCCCCAGGAGATAGTTGTGTATAGTTGTAAGTTCTTCTACATGAGCTGCCACCACAGCATGGCTACTGACACACGAGTGGTGTGGTTCCACAGCCGGGAACTGAACCCAGGCCGCTGAAGCGGAGCAAGCCAAACTCTAACTGCTAGGCCGTCAGGGTTGGCTCAAGAAAACGCTTTTAAAGCACTGAATTCCAGGAGTAATTTATTACATGGATGCTTGAGTTGGGAGAATCAAAGAGTAAATCAATTTCTTCAGTTTTAAAAAAGATCAGAGAAGGACAAAATTACAGAGACGGAGAACAGATGAATGGTTGCCAGGGCCTGGGGGTGGCGGCGGGAGGGGTGAGGTGTGACTGTCACGGAGCAGCAGGAGGGTGGTCTCTGGAGTGGCGACAGTTCTGTGTCTGGACTGCCACAGGGTTACACAAATGCACACGTGACAAATGGCATGGAACCATCCCCACACCGTGCTCCAATGTCGGTTTCCTGTTGTGACATTAGATGACAGTTGTGCAAGATGTGACCACGGGTGGAAACTGGACGAAGGGCCCCGGGGCCCTCTCCTCACTATTGTTGCAACCTCCTGGGAATGTATAATTACGGCAAAGTAAAGAAGTTAAAAAAAAGATCAGAAATATTTTTGAAATGGATATTACTTACACTGCCATAACAATATCTTTGCTTGGTTGGCTTCAGTTTTTACCTTTCTTTGAAAGAGTTATTTTCCTTAAGATCATTTTAAGTATTTATATTTCCCCTCAGCCACCCCCAAATCTCCAAGAGATCTTGCCATATCCTTCAATCACAAAAACCAAAAATTTTAAAAGTTCAAGTTTATTTCAGATTTCCACTTCCTTCTGTATCCAGGCTGGCATTTCCCGACCAGCATTGGCGAGCCGCCTCTGATCCTCTCGGGCTCCCACTGATCCACCCTCAGCCGTTTCCTCACTGTCCCTGTCCACGTGGAAGCTGTCCTTTCAGTTCTCAACTCCCTGGATTTGTACCAGCATTCCTGGGTGACTCTGTCACAAGATCTTATTTATGTGCAGTGACACTCTGTCTCTCTTTTAATGTCAGCTGTTCTCTGATGCCGAGCGTGTGAAATCTCTAAGACTCTCAAAGAGGCAAGCCCTGAACTTATCTGAATTGATCTGACTTTCTGAGAGGCAGAGGACATGGCTACGGGGGCGGGGGTGTTTCCATTATGCTGTAAGACAGGAGCCACTCCAGATTCTGTAACATGACCCACAGGTGTGTGTGTGTGGTTACCTTCTGCCTCTCAGGTGATCTATATGCCTGGCGGCTGCCTTTGCTTGCTGTGAGCTGGCACGCAGCCTTTATCCTGCTTCAAGCATCAGGACCCCTGAGGACGTTGCTGGGACGGTGGCGGGGGGTGGGGGATGTGGGCACGCACCTTTCATCTGCACGAAGTCGAGCTGGTGAATGGACTGCAGCAGAGGGCTGTTATCCAGACTCAGGTCGAAGTCCGTAGTCATCCTGGGAGTGAGCGTCCCCTTCCCCCACTGGTCCTCAGTCAGGTGCACTCTCCTTATGAGGGCGTCAGAAATCTAGTCACATCAAAGACCACAGCCTAAGAGACACAACGCCACCCTGGACACAGAACACTGCTCCTCGGCTCTCCTGGAGGGTTACTCAGCCCGCCTGGGGGCTCACACCCTTCCCGACCCTCTGAGGGTGGTCAGGAGCCGCATTATTTACCATGGGAATCTGGACACTTCTGTGAGTCAGAGGAGGGCACAATAAATACTTAGAAGCCGTCAACTGTCCTAAGGGACGAATCTGGATATATGAGCATGCTACTTGACTGATCAACTAAAAGTCAACGACATTAAACAATACGTTGGCGATTAGTTAATCCAACTAGAAGCGACAACCCTAAGTTTCTACCATGAGGTGTGGGAGTCCCTGAAAGAGTCTAGAGAGGCTGCGTATGACAATCTGTAAAATGCAGCTTCTTAGGCTTGCAGGGCGTCGCTTCACGTGTCCCTCTATTCTTTGGTAGAGAACTCTCATTTCTTATATTCTGTCCCCTCTGTCACTCAGCCAGTCTGGTAGAATCTGAGCTGCAAGGGAGCTACATATTCCTTAATAAAAGGTCCCTGAATCACTGGGATCAAAACTTAAGTAAAATTCAGCTGACATCCTAGCATTTCACTAAAACAATTAACACTGAAGAAATCATGAAACATCCAAGGAACAAAAAAGCTTCACTTTATTTGGGAAATCTAGTTTCTGCACACACAGACACTTGTGGCTGACTAAACTGCCCAGGAGATATTAGCGGAGAAGGACCTGATTCTTAGGCATAGCAAGAACTGTGCTTTGGGAGAACTTACAGAGAATTATGTTTTCACGATTGAACACAAGAACAATGCAAGTTCAATCTCGTAGCACATGTGGGCAAAGACTTCCAGGAAGTCGGTGGAGGCTAGCAGACACCCACATACACACCGCAGTGTGACGGGGGTCCCATCACAGAGGGACCCGTGCCCAGGCAGGGCCCTGGAGTCTGGCCTTGGCGTTGCAGACTTGGTCCCACGGGACACTGAGAATCCCAAGCAGAAACGAACTGATCCTTACCTGCAAAAAGCCACTGGGATCATTCTCCTTAATCACCTCCAGGCAGTACTCCATGAGGCCCGTGGTCTGGCGCAATTTCACGGTGCAGTGAGAGATCTGGTCTCGAACCACCTGGGAATAAAGAGAGACCAGGACGGTCCAAAACGGCAGAGGGCAGAAGAGAAGCAAACTGGGACTTTGGAAATCTTCTTCAAACCAGAATCCACAGCATCATGGAATGGAACTAAATTTATGAGAATACGTCCACTGCGGATAAAGGCTCTGGAGGACGGACTGGACAATGGCTCTTACAGAGACTTGGAAGAACAGGACCCGTCAGAAAGGCACCAGATGTTGGAACCCTGGGAAGCTGGTTACTTGGTGCCTCAAAGGACACCTTCCACAGGTCCCCCTCGTCCCTCTTCTGGGAAGCTGATGACCATGAGCTGCTCTGAGCGGGAGGTCACGGAGTCTGTAAAGAACTGAGCAGCCCAAGAGGCAGCCGCAGCTTCTGCTGTGACCCCGTCGCCCACCTTCTCCCGCCTCTGACTGTCCCTTCTGAGGAGCAGACGCCGCCATCGGAACCCAGTTCCTTTCTGGTTCTGGCTTTCTTTCCTTGGGTGGGTGGTGGGGTGGGAGCAGAGGTGGAACTTGCTGAAAGACAACGAGCTAATAACAAGTAAGCCAGAGAAAGATGGGTGCGAATTGAGTTTTAAGAATAACCCACTTAAAGTCAACTGCTGCCTCATTTTGGAAAGCAGTTTAAAAGGCGGCTGTCTGCCAAGCTGTGAGTCTGTTCTAACCCAGAAAGGCCTCTTTCAACACACAGCTTCCGGCTCTGGGAAGCTGTCTCTGCCCAGCGTCAAACGCAGGCCAGTCCTTGAAAAGCTTCTTTCTTCAGAGATGTTCATCTGCGTCCTCTGCTCAGTGACCCAAATTCTGACATGGCTCTTGAAGCACAGAGTTGAACCAGGATTTTCTAGGAACCTCAGTCACTCATACCTTTCATATTTATACCATTTTGCAAAAGCCTCAAAAATATCCAGTATTCTGAATGTTACAGGTGATAACTAAAAGGAGTTTTAATAATTATTATTGAAAAATGTTTCCTTGTTCCTTCTTTTCATATTTTATTGTAAATTTATTTTTCTTTAAACACTGTTACATCCATTTTCCAAAACAATTGGAAAAGAGATGAAAAGAAAAGCAAAATCTCACCACTCTAATGCGAATTTTTAAAGCATTTGATATTTCCTTTTAGTTCCTTCCTTGAACTGGATTTATTTATAGTTGCAATCATGGTATGTGACAATTTCACCCCCTTCTCACTTAACGCTATATCATAGGCATTTTCCACGTTGCCACCATCAATAAATGTTACTGCTTACATAAGTACCCCACGGAGTGGGTTATCATAATTTATTTAGCCATTCCTAGTCCCTTATTTTTGGACATTTAAGTTCTTCCTAACTTTTTGACAATTCATCCATTCATTATTACCGGTCTTTGTTTCTAACTTTTTTATTGTGATAAAATAGACATAACATAAATTTACCATTTTAACTATTTTTAATTGGACAATTCTATGGCATTAAATACATGCATGCTGTTGTGCAATCATCACCACCATCTATCTACAGAACTTGTTCATCTTCCCAAACTGAAACTTTGTATGACCCATTACACAACAACCCCCCAACCCCCTCCCCCAGCCCCTGGCACCCACCCTTCTACTTTCTGTCTCTATGGATTTGACTCCTCTAGGGACCTCATATAAGTGGAATAACACAATATTTGCCCTTTTGTGACTGGCTCATTTCACTTAGAATAATGTTTTTAAGGTTTATCCATATTGTAGCTTGTGTCAAAATTTCCTTCTTTTTAGGACTGAATAATATTCCATTGTATGAGTATACCACATTTTGTTTATCCATTCATCTATCAGTGGACACCCGGGTTGCTTCCACTTTTTGGTTATTGTGAATAAAGCTGTTATGAACATGGGTGTACAAATATATACATGAGTCTCTGTTTCATCTCTTTTGGGTATATACTCTGAAGTGGAATTGCTGGATCATATGGTAATTGTATCTAATTTTTGAGAAATCATCATACTGTTTTCCACAATAGCCACACATTTTACATTCCCACCAGCAATGCACACGGTTCCAATTTCTCCACATCCTCACCAACACTTTTAAAATTTTTCATTTTTTAATAATGGCCACCCTAATGGGTATGCAAGAGTATCTCATTGTGTTTTTAAAAAAAATTTTATTGAGATTCATTGTTGTTTTGATTTGCATTTCCCTAATGATTAGTGATGTTGAGCATCTTTTCATGTGCCTGTTGGCCATTTGTAATATCTTCTTTGGAGAAATGTCTACTCATAAGTCCCTTTGTCCGTTTTTCAATTTTATTTTAATTGTCTTTTGATGCGCAAAATTTATAAATTTTCGTGAATTCCAATTTGTCTTTTTTCTTTTGGTACCTGTGCCTTTGTTGTCATATCCAAGAAATCACTGCCAAATCCAGCGTCGTGAAGTGTGCACCCTGCGTTTCTATCTAAGAGTTTATAGTTTCGGCTCTTACATTTAAGTCTTTGATCCACTTTGAGTTAGTATTTTATATGGTGCCAGGTAAGGGTCCACCTTCATTCTTCCTCATGTAGATACTCAGTTTTCTCAGGATCATTTGTGAAAAACTGCCTTCTCCCCTTAGCGTGGCCTTGGAACCCTCGTCAGAAACCATTCGACATACATGTGGGAGTTTATTTTGGGCTCTCCAGGCAATCCCAGTGGTCTATGTGTCCGTCTTTATGCCAGCACTACATCGTTTTGATTGTGGTAGCTTTGCAGTAAGTTTCGTGAACAGGAACTGTGAGAATTCCAATTTTGTCCTTCTTTTTCAAGACTATTTCGGCTATTTACAGTCTTCTAATTTTTGGACAAATGATTTGTTATTGCTTTTTAACTTTAAATATAATTAAAATAAAAAATAAAGTGTAGCGTTTAAAATCTCTTTATTTGAATTGGTGAAAGAAACCAACTTTGATGTGAAGATTATTTATTTTGTGATTTTGGTGAGGTGGGGGAGATCAAATTTAAAACTCACTGGTTGATCAATTTTATTCTGACATCTAGCCTGTTTCTATCAAAACACCACCACCATCTGTCAGTCTGGGCTCAGGGAATGCAAATTATTTTATTTTTTAATCACAAAATAATCAGGAAGGTTAAGTTTCTGCTTCTTGGGGGAAAAAACATCCCACAAGTATAACATTTAAAAACGCAACACAGGTGACCTACAGCTAATATGCTACTCCTCTCTGCTATATGAGGCTTAACTAAATTGTTCCAGAGAATGTTTTTGTCTTTTGGTAGCCAGTGCATCAACACTGCTGGGGAGCAGAAACCTCAGCAGTCACCATTCCCTCTCGTCATGGCTTCTGCCCTCGGACTGAGCATCACTGACCGATACTGAGAGTAGGAATAAGCACAGACCGGATCTGAGCACAGTAACCCAACGTGAGCCTGCGTTGGAGGCAAAATAGACGAAATTGTTGTGTTTACTTTCCAGAGTCTTCAGCTCAGGGATAATTTTATGACCTAAATGTGCTGAAATAAATATATTACATAGGCCTCATAAAATTCCATGTCCGCTCCTATAAATTTCCTTCTCAGGCAAGGTTTATCTGGTGCCAAAGGAGCTGTGCAAACGTTGGGCTCTCCGGCTACTCCTAAGAAGTGTGATTGCTGTGCTGCCAAGGAGTGGGGCTTTCCGCGGGGCTTTGCCACGGGCTCCTGTATTCTACGGTTCATGCTTCTTGGAAGGATTCAACATCGCAGGGTTCCTGGCTCCCAACTCCCACTGCTGCTACAATGGATAAGGTCCATTTTTTACATTTTAATCAACCATTCACAATGATCACAGTAGCCTGTGATAAAATCACTGTTAAAAACTAAACTTCGGGGTTCCGAGACGCAGCATTTTTGTGTGTGTTGTAATTGACTTCTAGTTTCTGAATTAATTTAGCAAGATTTCCCATCTAGGGAAATCAGCCAGATGATTAGATCTTTCAAGAGCATAAATATTTTTTCTCTAATTGAGTGTCTTTATCAGCTCCCTTACTTGCTACCTTCTTCACTCTGTGTTATTCCTACCATTTTTTATTAGTATTTATTTCTACATTATATTTTTATGGAAAATGATCCCTAGGAAGCCGGGCCATGTCACTTTTTCTTTGAGCTCCACATTTCTGTGCGCTGGCTCCAATGCTCTGGAGAAACCCTTGGCACCATGTTTGCAGCTGGCTGAACTCAAGAGTTCCTTCTATTAGGAAACGTGCAAGTTGCAAGAATGACACAAATAGCGACTGAGAAACAATCTTCCTGTGTTGGTCTGCATTAAAGCCTGAATCAGCTCTCACGGGACAAGGACTCAATCTGTAGCCCAGAGTTCCAGAGGACACTTTCGCATTTCACCAGCAGTTACCATTGTTCTGGATGGCCAATGCCTATCCATCACTTGAACAGTCTTATTTTCTTAAGTGGCAAATTTATAAAGATCATTTCTTGGGTCAGGACATGACACTGACACCTATTTGGAAAAGGAGAATCTGAGAGTGTGGTGTCCTTTGACTTCTCAGACTTTTCCAGGAGCACAGAACAACCCATGCTAGCTTATGCAACACACATGCAAAATTGTGTTCTGCCTACCCACAACTACGTTTTCTCATCGCATCCCTAACAGGCCCACCTCCTCACTCAGCTCATGTGATACAACCAGCAGCAAGAACTGAAGTCAATTAAGGGGAATCTCGTTATTTTATCCAATTTTGACCTTGCCATCCTTCCTCTACCTCCATTCACCTCTCTGTCTTACACGTGGCTCTTTAAAAATTTTTCTTTATCTCTTCTTTTTAACGAATACGTCTTCTCTCTCATCACGGGGGTCAGGAGAGATATCACTAATGAATTTTTAGTCTAAGTAAATAACATTCTCTCTCTCCAGTGTCAAGAAATTCTCTCTTAAATATAATCTATACCTTCCCATCACAGTTTAAAACAATTTCCCCTAAGTATAAGGTAATCCTTCTTCTTTTCTATTTAAGGTACAAGTACTTTCAAGATGCAAGCTTGAAGGAGTTACCCTTCACAGGTCCTTTCGGTCAGTGGGGGGAGTTTCTACACGTCCCATCATGTCCTGAAGCTAAATCACCAGCTCATGCTTGGAACTGCCCCATTTGTGAGTTAGAGGTGAAGAGCTGTGGCCATTAGATTCCTCCAGTAAAATAAAGAATTCTCTTGTTTTTTTCCTAGAGGAGAATATCATCTCCTATAGTATCATTCTGCTCACGAAACTCAGAGGCATCTAAGTTGAGGAGGAGCATTGTTCCTTCCTCCCAAGCCACCACGCTTCCATATGGTGTTAGACACACATCCCTACTCTCCTGACATCACCCTCTGTACCAGTGTTCTTAATTTACCCACATTGGCAACTAATCATTTCAAAGATAAGCCTGACGCTTTCAGTTTTTAACCAAGAAAACGATCATTTAGGCCTATTAAATAAATAAAACACATACCTGTTTTGAGGAAGGCTTGAGATTTTAACAGTAAAGCTCTGAACTTTCTGTTCCAGAAGTGTGACTGCCACCAACGGCCTCATCAATAAACACTTACTGGGATACGCAAAGCATGCTCTTAGTGTAAGGAATGCTGTATTCTTGAACAAGAAGTTAATGCAGGGGGAGATCCAAGCTGCTTAGGGAGGAAAGCATGTTGGTGGTCCCGCCCACACAGGAGGACATTCACCATTTATGGGGGCTGCCGTCAAAGTGGTGTGTGCAGCATGGTGTGTCGTAGGAGGTGAGGCACAGTGTGGTACCACGGATCACGCCATCATCTTCAAAGCGTGTGTGAAGTGCCTTCTGGAGGTAAGGAGCATCACTCACAGCTGGGGTTAGGCAAAGGCATTAAAGAAGTTCTGTGACTGCCCTTTGCTGGCATTGCCAAAGTGGGTGGAGGGTGTCCAAAGCTGTGTCCCCCAACCACAGACGGCTGGTGGCATCTCGGTGATCCCACGGGCTCTCTATTCCACACAGACCTTCTGTGACTTGGCTCCTACCAGGGGAAGCAGAGGACCACAGAATTTGCCAAATGAAACTCTGAAAGGAATTCTTCAATAATGATGGGCTGGTAATCAATAATAATTGTGGCTAAATTATTAGAGCTGCCCCTAAAGACTTCTGTCGAGGCCATTTGAAGGTTTCAAGTTGTTCCAGTGTGCCTCATTTTTCCAAACGTCTTCATTACAATGGGCTAACTGGACTCCTTGCCAGGAGTTCTATTGGGATTGAGCTGACTGTTGGCTCCCTCCCTTCCTTTCTTCCTTCTCTTTCCTTCTCTCTCTCTCTCTTTCTCTCTCTCTCTCTCTCTCGATCTGAATCAAAGGATTATTTACCCATTATGAAGCAATGGAAAACTGCTGAAGTAAGCAGTTTGACAAGCCAATAATGTCTTTAGTGTAAATCTGTATTCTTGATATGGTCACATAATTAATTTTTTTGCAAACACAATGAGAACATAACAAGCAATACGTGGTAAATAATAACCAAGATAATGATGACAATAATGATAATGATTCTAACAGAACCCAATGATGCACTAGGACTCAACATCAAGCATTCCGTAGACGGCTGTGATTGGCAAGCAGAGGCCCTCTGTAAACACAAAAAGTTCTATCCAACAACAAGCTTTATCATCATCCCTCAGTGTTCTTGCTGAGTAATTCCATTGGTATGTTAATTTATTAACCATACATGGAAATTAAAGATGAGGTTTTTTTCAGAATACTTTTGAATAACTGTAACTTTTTTTTTCTTTCAGAGGATCTTAGAGATGAAAGGAAATCAAAAGAAACCTATCACCTCAGACTATTCAACATACGAATTCATTCTAAAATACTGGAGAGAGACCACATTTAAGATGATTGAAATAATTCTCAGATATTTCCTTGGGCTTACCAAAAGAAAAATGCCATTTGTAAAGTTCCTGAAAAAAGAATGGATTTTAAGCGTTGTCACCAATCCCAAGGGGATGACAGACAGTGAGGACATTTTGGGGCCTCACTCAGCTATGGAAGACCTGGGACGGATGTCAACAAACACACAGAGGATGAGGAAGCCGCGTCCAGCTTACTCTGTGACTGTGGAGATGTTGCTTGAGTAGCTCCAAGTCTGACTTAGTGATATTTCTTGAAAGCTCAAAAGCGTCTCCTCTCTGGCAGCCTCCTGACATTTGCTGTAGTCCCCACATCCTGAAAATAGGTACTTGCTCCCAGTGTTTTCTCAAACCACAGAATAGCATTAACTGTAATTCACATTTCAAAAGTGTTCCTAAAATACGGTCCCATCTGCATATGTCTCAAAGCCTTTTCTTTAGCTTTTAAAAGCAGCATACCAAACTTCGTGAACTATTTTATAGGATGATCAGTTATGAACTCGAGCCACTACAGGATTTCCCAGGTTCAGAGACACTCACTCCGTGGACAGGCTGTTCCACACTGTGAACTCTGGAGTTACGGAAAACAAGCCCTGGGAGGCTCTCCACAGGGTGCGGGTGAAACCCTACGTCCAGTCACCCCGTCTCAATGACGACCAGAGAGACTATACTAGTACTGATGCAGTACTGTGCTAAGTGCCGCCCGACGTCCCAGGAGCTGACGATGACTCCTAGCCATACTTGACACACAGGAGAAGGAAACCGAGCCACTCAACTTGCCCACGGGTAGAGACCCAGCGAGTGACAAAGTGTGTCCCCACACCCCAGTCTCTGTGACACGGAACTGGGCTCTCCACACTCAGCTCCATCTTCCTCAGAACCAGAGCGAGTCAATCTGCTCACGCGGTCCTGCTTTCAGAGAGGGGCCTGAGCGGATTATAAAGACTGTCTCTATGCAGTCTTGCTTTCCACATCCCTAGCCTTTTGGACTGCTCAAGAAGAGAAAGTCGCCAGAAAAACACACACACAACTCTCCTCTTTGTTAGCAAAAAGTAGGCCCCCAGGGAGCTCTGCCAAAGGGAAGCGGAAGGCCTCAGGTTATCCCGCCGGACTGTGAGTGATGGGCTGGCCAACAGAGACAGAAAGAAGTACTGTGCTTGGCAAGCAACGTCTATGAAAGGCCAGTCTTTTCTCACAAATCTGAGTAGCAACAGAAGTGACAAGAAAGGGCAAAGGCAGGAGGAGAAGAGCAGAGGGAGGGGACGTGGGAGCTGGCATCGGTAGTCACGGCGTCGGCATGGCTGGCTGTTTGCAGAATCAGTGACAGATACAATCAGCTGAAAACAGCAGAGAGACAAATCGCTCGAGACAGAAGACAGAACAGCTCTGCTGCCGTGGGGGACAGCCAGCCACCTGGTTCTTGTTTGCCTAGCTCTTCGGGATCTGGGCAGGAACTCCACCCTGGGCGGGGTGGAATGAAAGCAGGCAGCCTCTGCACAGTGGCCCCGGGGCCATCAGTGTGCCCTGCAGGGCGGGCCACCGGTACCGATGGCCTGTCACCAGCCACGGAGGCCCAGCATGGCGTTAAAGCCATTACTGAGCCATCTCCACCTGTGTCCGCAGCACAGCCCGTGACTGCTCTCCACACAGTTCCACCCTGCAGAGGCAGCTCGAGGCAGAGAACTGGGGGCTCACACCCCTCTGCCACACTCTGATAAGGACAAACGATGCTTTCTCCATCTCTGTTTCCCTCACCTGTCCAGACTGCTGACCTCCTGTCTCTCCCATATAGAAACCCGGGGCTGCCCTACGGTCACTGCAGGACTTGCCACAAACTGTCCACCATGTTCTATTTAAAGATGCCAGGAAAGTGTCTGCAATGTTTTAGCAAAGAGATTTCCATTGAGAAAAAGTTAAAATTTTATGGTTAAGTAATAAAATGGCTGGTCCTCCATTTAGAGGGAAAATCCCAGCCATCCAGCTCATTTCCTGAAGACACGTGTGGTTTTATTTTACACGGCTCTTGGAGATTCAAACGACATTCTGACTTCTGCTATAACAGAGTTGTTTCTGAAGGGCTATAGTGACAATCTTCGTAACGTCAGAGCAGGCGCTGGAAAGAGAAGCATCCACGGGTCCCCATGACTAACTGGATGGTGAGACCAGGGTGCACTGATTATGTCCTCTCCCCTCCTGGCTCTGCTCATTCCTGCAGGCGAGAACAGAGGCCACGATTAACACACACCCCGACTGCCTCTCCACAGTCTGGGCCACTCTAGCACAGCCCTTCTGTGAGTTGCTCTGTGACCCTTTCTGCTGGAAGGAACTTTGCTCCCCTCACAGCTTCTACGACAGTGGCCACCTTCTGGAAGCTCTCTCTCTCAGGTTTGGAGTCACCTGTGGGTGTGACTTATCTCACCCACAGAACCGTAAGCTCTGAAGGGCAGGGCTCATCCTGGGTGACCTCCATGTTGCTCTCCCCCCACTCCCTGCCCAGACTTGGCTCTTAGCAGGTGTGCAGTAGGTGTTGGCAGACAGATGCAAGGATGAGGGTGGGAGGTGCCCTCTCCCCACTGTGCCTGGTCCAGATTCTGGGCTCTGAAGCCAGGTTACCAGGACTGGAGTTCTGGATCCTGGGACCATTTCTTACTATCATGTGCCGTGGCTTCTCATCTCTAGAATGGGGACAACAGTAATAATGACCTTTGAGAGTCGTGATGAAGAGAGGAGCTTGTATAGCGCTGCCTCAAAGAAAGTGTCCCCAAATGTTAGCTGTTGCTATTCCGAAAGCCAGGGCTTTGTCGCCAAGGATGCTCATTCTGTGTTGCTGGCTGGGCAACTACAGATTCACATCTCACAGGATTTCTTGATTTGAATTCAGATAAAAGATGGTGACTCTAGAAGAATTTTTCATTCAGACCTAACCTGCCTATCTTGGATGAAAATGCTTACGGAGTAGAACCACCCCCCAGACTGTTACAGCTCAACGTGTAGGATTGATATCCACCTGTAAAAAACAGTATTTTTAATGCTGTGCCTATTTCCTCCCCCATATTTTAGGAACGACTGCACATGTCACCATGAGACACAGTCCAGTGGCCCTTCAGGGAATTCAAGAGCAAATAACTGGACCCCAGCCATTAGGAGACGGAGCTAGAGAGGGCCGTCCAGCTAAGGCCTGCTTGCCTCACAATTACACACGACACAGGCACCTCCCTGGAAAGCTCAGGGCCTTCCCATCACCATCAGTGCCCATCTGAGGGCTCCATGATGCTGGGGTCGGTGGGGTGCCCCTCAGGGCTTGAGTTTGTTCTAAGATGAACCTGAGAGGGTTTTCCAGTCAGAGCCCCCACCAGGAGACGGGAACAGGCACTCTGGAGGGAGCACTACGACCACCAGCCTTGGTCCAAAGCGACATGCAGAGGCTCTCTGAACATTAAAGCCCTGGGCACCTTTCTTTCCAAAGTCCTGCTTCAGGTCAGCTTCAAGATGTGCACTTTTCTTTGTCCAGGAACCTGCTGTGTGTCTTTGATAAAACTGTACTGCCGCTTGGGTCAGGAACACTCAGACACCTGGCCCTGACGGAGTGCCAGCGTTGTCCGGCTGGCAGACTGTATCAGGGGCACGGCCCTCACCAGCCCTTCTGGCCTGGACCCTGTCATCACAGCTCAGCCTCCTGCCCCCTCAGTTCCAGCGGCCCCCAGAGCGACAGCCAGGCGATCACAAAGGCAGGGGAGCGGGTTTATGCTCCAGCCGCATCGCTGCCCTGATCTGGAAGGAAGAAGCAGGGGTGGCTCTGAGTGTGACCTGAGGAGCACTGGTGGCAGGTGGAGGAGAGGCTGGAGGAGGAAGCTGGAGCTGGGTTCTCCTCACCCTGGCGGGCAGTGCAGCTCTGCGTCCTGCCAGGCTCCCTGTCCGCCTGGGTCTGGGGACGGGGGCACATACTAAGGATGGCGACTCTGGTGCTCAGGGCTCAGCGCTGCTGGACTCACCTTAGTCCTGCGCGGGCCTCACGCCCGTCGGCAACTGCTTTCCTGCCTGTTTCTGGTAACACGAACTGCGTCCTGGTCCTGCTCAAAGCTTCCCGGCCATGGAGCTCTGGCCCCAAATCTGACTATGAGCTGTGTTCTCTTAATTCTTCCTTTCGAAATTCTTCCTTGGTTCTCCCACTGGAATCCGTTCTTTTAGGAGTGGGGCCTTCTCTTGTTCTTCGGGGACTAGAGTCTGTTCCAAACCTGCTGGGATTTCTGCTGCTTACTGGGCCGTTCGCCAGGCGCCAGCTCCCGCAGGCTGTGTCCACGCTGTGCTGCCCACTATTGAAGCCCCCTGATGCGGATGGCCCGACCCCAACAGAGGGCCTATGGTCAGACCTTACTTCCCCCTCCACCCCAAACCCAGGCCAACACGGCACACCAGCCACCCTCCACCCCCTGGGAACTACCCCAAGGCTGACTGGCTGCAGGCGGGGACCTCTGCCGACCGCCTACTTCCGGGCTGGGCTCTTCCCATCTATCCAGCCTGCTCTCACATGCTGTCACCCTGCTCCACAGGGCAGTGGATGGGGTATCAGATGTCTCCAGGGGGACCAGTCCTCCAGCCAATAGGGCCGCAGACTCACAATCAGTTGATTCCACTGCGTGATGACAAAAGTCTGTACAGCTGTCCTATCGCATGGTTTGCTTCAGAAGTTAAGGCAAATCTTGCTTGTTTCCTGGAAAGTATGGATTCCATTCCCATTTCAAAAATGCTGTTGCCTCTGTATGGTCACCCTGGCCCCCATCTGAAATTTGAACCCCATCTCCAGTATGCCCGTCCCCTTTGCCTTATTTTTTTCTCAGCACTTTTCACTAACATTCTGCATATTTATGTCCTCATCTTGCTTACTGTTTATCTGCTGGTGGAATATAAGCCAGGCAGGGATTTACTTTTTGTGCCTGCACCCAGGGCACTTCCTGCCCAGAGGAGGCACTCAACAGTAGTGGAGAGGGGAGGAAGTGATGCCTGCCCCTGCTGGCAGGCTGCTGGCTGCCTGGCTGTGGGCTCCGGCCCGCCTGTTCAGCCTGCCCATCTTGGCCCGGGAGCCCGGCCCCTGGGCCTTCTGCCCCGTGGTCCAGCACTCACCTTCAGCTTGTGTTCATGCTCCTTGTTGACGCGTGCGAGCAGCTGGGCTTTCCGTCGGTTGAGGGCGTCAATGAGGGCGTCACACTGGGCCACCAGGCAGGCCTCAAACTCCACGCTGTTCTCCTGCGTGACAGAGCACAGCTCTCAGCGCCCAGGTGCCCGCGGGCTGCCAGCGCGAACGGAGCTCCCGTGCGCCGTGCACAAGGCACTTCTGGCATTTCTTAAACAACTGCATAAATGTCATCCTACAGTGGTGGTGCTCTGCTTTACATTTAGATTGGAAAGGCTAAATATTACTTAATAAATTTATTTTTATCAAAAGGAAATCATCTCCACAGCCTGAATTATATTAAGTAAAATAAAGCTACAGCTTGCAGAGTGGAGGTGAGTCCTTCTGAAGGCTGGTATGAGTCCAGCTATGTACGGTGGAGACGGCACCGCAGGGCTGGCCGTCTGAGGGCGTGAGCATTGTTGAGGCATGAGAGATGAGGAATCCGTTAACTCAGGGGAAGAAAGGAGAGAGAGGATGGCAACGATCTTCAATATGAGACAATAATCCAACAACAGAAAGTTTACAAGGATAATCACGGGCAAAAGCATCTGCTCCTCTTTTCAGGGAACAGACAGTGCACATGGCAGGCAGGTAGGAACGATCGGTGTAACGGGCTCAACCTGCTGTAAGCCAGACGTGAACCAGCAGCTGGTGGTGGAAAGGTGACCGTGCTCTAAAGGAGCAACAGCTTCCCCATGATGTTTAAACTGAACGCTAGATCTAAATTTTCACTTGGTTTAGATCTGTACCTGCCATAGACATTTATTTTAAGCGATTCTCACGCTAAATGATAATCATTCATTCTATTCAATAAGTTACATATGTAATTTTTTTTTTGAGGAAGATTAGCTCTGAGCTAACATCTGCCACCAATCCTCCTCTTTTTGCTGAGGAAGACTGGCCCTGAGCTAACATCTGTGCCCATCTTCCTCTACTTTATATGTGGGACGCCACCACAGCATGGCTTGATGAGCAGTGTGTAGATCCACACCTGGGATCTGAACCAGCAAACCCTGGGCTGCCGAAGTGGAGAGTGCAAACTTAAACACTATGCCACTGGGCTGGCCTGTTACATATGTAATTTTCATTCTCAAACCATAATCTAAAAAACAATTGTAATTTACAGCACATGAAAACTGAATAGTCACATATATTCTATTAGCACTAAAAAAACAGTACCCAAGTGAGTAAACTATCAACTCTGGGGTTGGCAAGGAAGGAATAGCTTAGCCTCTCAAGTTGTAATTATTCCCAAAGTCATAAGGAGCTGTGTCTTTCAATATAATAATCCACTGATCAGTATTTGGTAACTGTTTTCAAATGCAAGGGCTTTCTCCATAGAAGCCGTGCACTGGTGATTGCTTGGGCAATGCCTTCTACAAATGGTAAGTTTTGGTTTTCATGACAATGCTTTTGAGTTCTCAGAGAAGTCCCCTGGAAAAGATCATTTAAGATCTCTCAATGTCCCACACAGGGTAATACTTGGAGGGAGGGGAGCCTTTGCCTTACAGACTCAATTTAGAGCAGAAAGAAATCTTTGCTCTGATGAAGACATGAGGAGCAGAGGCCTGGGCTGCGCATTTTATGCCAATGAAACCAAAGAAGGGACTGACCGATAAACTCGGCTGCTTTGGAAAACAGAAGGAAGTGTACAACCGCTAGGTTGTTAGGGAATCAGAAGTTTTAACATGAGCACAAGTCAGAAAAGGCAAAGGCCTCAGGATGAGATGCTTTGAAAGGTTGGCTTACTTTAAAAAGCCATGTCTGCCTTGACATGGGCTAGATATTAACTCAGAAAGCCAACTTACTGGAGGCCAGAGCTTAGGTTATTTCTGTGAAGCAAACCTCAAAACATAAGAACAGTAACTGGTGCAGAAGGTCATTATTGTAGCACCTAATGCATTGGATGGCTTCCCCCTTCAGCTACAGCGGACAGTTCTCGAGCTCTTAAACGCTCGCTGATCTGCTGGTCATTGCCCCAAACAAAGCAATCTGAAACTAGTCACCAGGGGGATCATGGCTGAAAACCATTCTAGTATCTAAGTAGAGGAGGAGTATTATGGGATAGGAAGGAAGGGAGGAAAGAAGGATAATTTCAGCAATAATAACTCCGAATTCACAAAGAAATAGGCCTCTTTAAGACACAGAAGTAGAGAATCGAGACCTCAGTGTGGAAGACAGGAACCATGTGGAAAAGCAAGTTGTGGTTGCTGGCCTGTTGACAAAATATAAACCACCTCAAGAAGGGGTATGTTTGAAGTTGGTGTGTATGTGTGTTTGTATGTATTAGAAGAGACAGAGCAGAAAAAAATAAACAGGAATTTTCCCACAACGTGTAAAAATAAAAGAGAAGAAACAGACAAACTCTCCCACTGCATAGTTACATCTTAACCCATGGCTCGGCCTCTGCCTCAGGTGCTGCCAGTACCTGGATCTGCTGGACCATGTTGCGGAGCTGCACCAGAAATTCCTTGGCTTCTTTGGCCCTGTCCGACAGACCATTCAGCGCCTGGGAGAGCTGGCTCTGCAAAGACAAAGAAGGAAACTATGGAGCTGTAATCACAGAAGGAACAACAACCTACACAGGGTTGTTTTGATCTAAGACCCAGAGTCTTCAATCTCAGATTCCTCTTGTTGGAGCTTGGGCCACTTAGCCGACATCCGTCATAAGGATTCTGGTAACAATGGCATCCGGACTCCTTCCACAGGCTCCTGAGGAGTTTCTCCGCTGAAGCCGTGAATACTTCTGGCCATTGCAGTCAAAGTCCCTCACCAGCTGCTACCTGCCTGGAATTTCCTCATCTCATTAAATAATTAACTAATTACTCAATTAGCAATAATTTATTTAATTTAAAAACAAAACCACAGGAAATCAGATAATCTAATAATTATCAACACTATTTAGCCCAAGGGCTACTGGTCTGGGATTGGGACAGAAAGAATGAAGATACTCCGTGCCCATGGATTGGAAGAATCAATATTGTTAGAATATCCATACTACCCAAAGCCATCTACAGATTCAGTGCAATCCTTATCAAAATTCCAATGGCATTTTTCAAAGAACTAGAACAAATAATTCTAAAATTTGTATGGAACCACAAAACCCCCTGAATAGCCAAAACAATCTTGAGAAAGAAGAACAAAGCTGGAGGCATCATGCTCTCTGATTTCAAACTCTAACAAAGCTTTAGTAATCAAAACAATATGGTACTGGCATAAAAACAGATACATAGATGAATGGAACAGAACAGAGAGCCCAGAAATAAATCCATGCAAACATGGTCAATTAATTTACAACAAAGGAGCCAAGAACATACAATGGGGAAAGGACAGTCTCCTTAATAAATGGTGTTGGGAAAACTGGACAGCCACATAAACAAGAATGAAACTGGATCACTATCTTAAATCATACACAAAAACTAACTCAAAATGGGTTAAAGACTTGAATGTAAGACCTCAAACCATGAAACTCCTAGAAGAAAACTTGGGCGGCAAGCTCCTTGACATCAGTCTTGGTGATGATTTTTTGAATTTAACAACAAAAGCAAAAACAAAAGCAAAAATAAACAAGTAGGACTCCATCAAACTAAAACCCTTCTGCTCAGCAAAGGAAACTATCAACAAAATGAAAAGGCAACCTACCCAAATGGGAGAAAATATTTGCAAATCATGTATCTGTTAGGTGGCTAATATCCCCAGCATATAAAGAACTCATACAACTCAAGAACAAAACAACAATCAGATTAAAAAATGAGCTAAAGATTTGAATAGACATTTTTCCAAAGAAGACACACAGATGGCTATGTATACACAGGTACATGAAAAGATGCTCAACATCACTAATCATAAGGGAAATGCAAATAAAAAACCACAATGAGTATCACCTCACCTGTTATAATGGCTATTATCAAAAAGATAAGAAATAACAAGTGTGGATGTGGAGAAAAGGGAACCCTTGTGCACTGTTGTTGAGAATGTAAATTGTTCAGCAACTATGGAAAACAGTATGGAGGTTCCTCGAAAAATTAAAAATGAACTGCCATATGAACCAGCAACTCCACCTCTGGGTATTTATCCAAAGAAAATGAAAACACTAACTCAAAAAGATATCTATACCCCCATCTTCATTGCAGCATTATTTACAATAGCCATGACATGGAAACAAACCAAGTGCCCATTGATGGATGAATGGATAAAGATGTGGTATAAACATACAATGGAATATTATTCAGCCATAAAAAAGAATGAAATCTTGCCATTTGCAACAACATGGATGGACCTTGAGCATTATGCTAATTAAAATAAGTCAAACAGAGAAAGACAAATATTATATGATCTCACTTATATTTGGAATCTAAAACAAACAAACAAACAAACAAACAAACAAGCTCATGGATACAGAGAACAGATGAATGGTTGCCAGAGGCAGGGGGTAGGGGGAGAAATGGGTGAAGGGGTCAAAAGCTAAAACAAACAAACAGCTTATGGAATATATATATATTCCTCATCAAAGTCATCATCTTTCTCCCAAGCACAGCTCTGTCGCCCCAACTCCTCCCGCACTAGCTTCCTCACCAAGGCTACTCTCTCTGACTTTCCACACCGCCCCATCCACATGGGGGTGCAATTCTGCTGGGGGGGAGTGTGTCCAGGAAGCACTTGCTTTCCTGGCCTTCCTGTCTACTAGGGTGGCCATGGGACACCTTGCTGATTGATGAGACCCGTGAGGAAGTCGGCTGTGGGCTGGAGGGTCTGACGAAGCTTCTGCTTCTCTGCTAATGTGGAGCCAGGGTGCCTGGTGCAGCCTCTTCCCTTATCTCCTGACTTTACGGCAGATGTCTTGTAACTCTCGTGAGAAGGCTAAAGTGGTCAGGGAGGAGTGTGGAAGGAGAAAGAGCCTGGCTTCCGATGGCGTCTTTGAGCAGCTGAACCAACACCTGAAACTCCCACCAGTAGGCTTCTGGCTCTCTGGGGAAAATGAACTCCTGGTTAAGTCCCGCACCAGAGTCTGCCTCACTTACAGCCATTACCATTGTATTGATACAAGATTCCTTCTTCTAGCAGCCTGGTTTACCCTCCACCCCTCCTGTAAATTACAGAGACAAGCTCCCTTTCCCACAACGCCTCTTTGGAAACTAAAGCCACTCTCCTCCTTGCCAGCACAATGAATGCCTCATCCTCTCTGTCCTTTCAGTAGAAGGACAGAATCTTAAAATTATATCTCTTGGTCCAATGAACGTTTTTCTCTTACATTTGCCTTATTAAATACAAAGTTGGGCACCAAAGCTCTTTAAAAATATTCATGCCAAATGCTTGATGGAAGCAATGTGGGTGGCAGAAATGGCACATGCTTTGGAAGAGTTCAAATTCTGGCTCCGTTCCTTCCTAAGGGTGACCTTGAGAAAGCCACTGGCCTGAGTTACTCCAAAGGCAAACACGGGAACGACAGGAATGCTTTGTAGTCGGGTTAGCGTGAGGGTCAGTGCATTCGTCAGTGTGAACGCTCCCGCTAGCTGAGGATCACGGTTAAGGGAACCAGTCTGAATTCATAAATGCTGCCAGTTGCTGGAGTTCAACCTTTTATACCTGGCTAACCTCATCTGTAACATGAGAAGAATACTACTACTCTTGGGTGTCATGGGCTTTGCACGAGATACAACATCTGAAGCCCAGAAGCTGCTGGTGTGTGGTGCAGCCTGAATGAGTGTTGGCTGTTACTAACTCATATTCCTTCACCTTCCTCCTTCCTGCTCGCAAACACCTGCTGCCTGACTGTAGGGACTCGCAGGGCACGTTCCTGGAACAGGACCTCGGGGAGAATATCCTTCGTCACTTGTACTCAGACTCTGGGAGGCCAGACCAACACAGCTGAGGAGGAGAAAGCAGAGAGTGAGCCCGCAGTTGCTCACAGGGCTACTTAATTCTTATCGCTAGGTACCAGCTGCACTAGAACGTGGGGTAGAAGTTTCCTCCTCAAGAACGTCTCCAGGAGCCCAGGGGATGAAGGAGAGAAAGAGGGTGTCATTTGGAAGAGAAGGCAATAAAATGAGAGACATTCTGAAGGAGAAAGTTTTCATTGCTACTTTAGAACTCATTCCCCTTCTTTTTCTGAATGAGTGAAAGTCTGCTGGGCTGGCACAGTTTTCTTCCCCTTTTAATTTAACCTGTGTCTTAGTAACCACATTTGCTGGTCAGAGTATAGAAGCCAAATTCATTCAGAACCGAAGCTGCCTGACTTCCTCTATTCCAGCCTTGCAATTAATTGTCTGTATAACGGAAGTCAGAAAGGACACCCATGAGGGATTGTTGACCAGGTGCCACTAGATACTTAGAAAAAATGATCCCGTAGTAGACAAGGGATGCTGGCTGCATCCACTCCCGCAATTTTATATGGCAAAGTCACAAGTGAGCTGCAAAAATCTATTTATTCTCAGACTTCCTCCCTTTGTGTCCATGTTCAGTCCTAAAAAAGCTTTGACCTGGCTAATGATTGTTCCGGTATTTGAGGAACAAGTGCGTTATGAGATAAAGATCTAGGAACCTTTCTCTTAAGCTTTGCCAACTTGTAGAAATGGAGCAGGAGACAATGAAAAATCCTGGAAACTATTCATCACCAGAAAATGCTCTTATTGTAAGGATTTATATGTACACAGCTTTTAGAGGATGGTCTCTTGATCTCATTTTTAAGCTACATCTGATGTTATTGTTATTGATTGATTTTTTTTCCCCAGAAGCATTTAAATTCCCAGCCTGTGCTAACAGAGAGATGTTCTGCATTCAGGTCCATAGAGCAGCCTGTCAATTTATGCCAGAACCCTGGAGATGCAAATGTTTAGTGTGTATTTCTGTTACAGCACCTTTGGCTGAACATGCAGCCGTTAGAAGCTGTTTATGACACCTAAGCAATGACATTCAGATTTCTTGGGTATTTGTTTTCCAATTTACTGAAAAGGTGTCAGGAGCAGAAAGCGAATTACAGTGGGAAAATGATGCAGCTGCCAGATCACCGACAAATTTCCAGCCAAGAGCTCAGAGTGCCCTCTGAGGAATCAAGCTCTCCCAGGAAGATGGAGGGAAACAAAGAGCTCTACCTCCTCCCTCCCTCCTCTCCGGCTTTTCCGTTTACTTCTACCCGACTCTGTTCCCCTGCCTCCCAGGAGTGAATGCTCCAAGAGATCTGGGATCAATCCAGGAGTGCCCCTGGAGGACGTTCCAGAACCTATTATCATGTAGGCTCAGCAGAGGGGGAACAGAGTCCAATACATCCTCACCATTACTTGCCCGGGCATCCACCCACTGCTGAGCATGTCCAGACAGAAGAATGTCTCCTTTCCTTTCCCTGCCGTGAACATTGTTCATCCGTCATTTTCCCCCTCAATATACTCAAAGATTGGATGGAGACTAATTGGGACAAGTGAAAGGAAGCTTCCTGGCATCTGGGATCTGAAGTTACAGGCACAGGATGGGTCAAAAGGGTCAACCGAAGACCTGGTACAAAATCGATGAGGCGGTAAACAAACATGGGCACTTGATGGCCCAGAAGACAGCCAGGGGCCTCCCCAGGCAGCTCCGTCCAACTGCAGACAGTCAGGACTGCCCCCGAGGCCACCTCCTTCCAGGCAGCAAGCTCAACATAAAACAGGGGGCAAGGTGACTGTCAACGCAAAGTAATTCTGAAGGAAGGCCACCTCAGGAGAATAACAATATTCCTTGAAGAAATATTGATTTTTACAGACATTATATAATTATATGTAATTAAATTAAAAAGTAGGAGCAAGAAATTCTAATATGTAGTTATGATATATTGGTCATTTCTCATAAGCCAGGCACCTGACAGGTGCTTTTAACAAGTACCCGCTTTAATCCAGTCACCACCACGCCACCCCGCAGAGGCCCAGAGAGGACACGTCTGAGATGGGGTTTACCACCTACACGTGGAAGAGCTGGAACACAAACCCGCAAAGCCTAATCTGAGTCCTTTCACTTCAGCACAGAAGAGGAGTCTTCCGTCACCCACACAGGGAGGAGCAAACCAACTGTGGTGAGGGCACGCACGGCCGGAGGAGGCGAGCGACGAGGGTGACAATGGACTACGAGGCAACTTGGTGGTGCTGAACAGTCAGACAACACGGGAACCCCAGCACAGCTGGGTAGCCTATGGCCTGTTCAACTCTGCTTCCTGCATAAAGTTTTCTGGAGAATGTGAAAAGGATTCCTGTCAAAGAGGGGTCTCACGGGATGGGGCAGAAGCTTTGGATTGGGGTCCAGAGCCGGCTGTATCCCCTCCTGACCTGAGTCTGTGGGCAGGGACTGTCTGAGTGTGGAAGGAGGGAAAGGAGTGAGACTTCACCAAGCGCCTGGTACTCGGGGGGCCTTCACAGTGAGCTGCCCAGGGGCCTGAATCTCTTTCTAGCCAAAACTTTCATTCTTCCTGCCTATACATTTCCTGTCCCCATGAGGGGTCTCCCCTCTGGTTTCTCTGGTGGTGGAAGATCCTGGATCCACCCAGACCAGCTCACTGTCGCTGGCTGGTAGGAAGCCTTAGGGGCTAGCCCGCCTGGAGATGCCAGCCTGTCTCCAAGCCCAGCAGATGGGCTGGGGCAGCGGACACGTTGTGATCTGCAAACTGAGTAGCTGCGCCAGGGAGCTGAAGCACACAGTCCAGGGGCAGGGGCGTGTGTGTGAGTGTGTATATATGTGAGTGTGCCTATGTATGTGAATGTATGAAAGTGTGTGTGTCACTGTAGGTGCACATGTGTGAGTGTGAATGTGAGTGCAGAGTATGTGTGTAAGAGAGTGTGTGTGAGTAAGTAAATGTATGCATGTGAGTGTGCATATGTATGTGAATGTACGAAAGTGTGTGACTGTAGGTGTGTATATGTGAGT
>NC_060268.1:1037194-1090570 GCF_021613505.1 Equus quagga | reverse complement strand
GTATATGTGAGTGCAGAGTATTTAAGAGTAAGAGTGTGTGTGTGTGTATGCACATGCATGTGTGTATACATATGTGAATGTACGAAAGTGTGTGACTGTAGGTGCCTGTATGTGTGTGTGAATGTGTGCAGTGTAAGAGTGTGAGTGTGTGCATGCATGTGAGTGTGCATACATGTGATAGTATATGCAAGTGTGTGATGGTAGGTGTGTGTGTGTGCAGTGTGAGTGTAAGAGTGTGAGTGTGTGCATGCATGTGAGTGTGCATACATGTGATAGTATATGCAAGTGTGTGATGGTAGGTGTGTGTGTGTGGATGTGTGCAGTGTGAGTGTAAGAGTGTGAGTGTGTGCATGCATGTGAGTGTGCATACATGTGATAGTATATGCAAGTGTGTGATGGTAGGTGTGTGTGTGTGTGGATGTGTGCAGTGTGAGTGTGTAAGAGTGTGTGTGAGTGCGTATGAGATATCTCAGCAGTGGAGGGGAGGCTCCTGGCTTTGGAGAAGGTGGTGTCAGAGGGATCTTACAGGCGGGGACCAGTCCACTAAAGCGCTGCTCACTGCTAACCGCCCGTCACAGGGATCCTCTCCTGGACCAGACTCTAGCCAGGCTCCTGAGCCCTCTTCTCAGCCAGGCCTCAACCTGGGTCTGTAAGGACTCGAACCAAACACTAACCTGGTTTCTAACAGCTCCAGGCTGCATCCCTAGGAAGACCCCTGCCTCCATAAACTGTCTGAGAAAACTCACGGCTGCCAGAAGAACTCAGCATTTGCTCCAGCCAACCCTGAACACAGGGCTCCCGTCTCCCGGCCTCTGGAGGTAGGATTTCGACAAGTGCCAGTTGGCAAACCCAGATGGATTTACCTGGGCCAACCACACCACCCTTCTGGCCTTTTGTCATTTTTCACAGCCCTGACCCACTGAGCCCCTCACCCCCCGAGCCCCTCACCCCCCTTCCTATTCCCTCATTCTGCTCTAAAATCCCAGTCACCTCTGTGCAGATCAAAGCTGAGCTCTGCTCACGTCAGCAGGACTCCTTCCTCTTGCAACAGTGTATGACTGATGA
Source organism: Equus quagga (assembly GCF_021613505.1). NCBI lineage: Eukaryota > Metazoa > Chordata > Mammalia > Perissodactyla > Equidae > Equus > Equus quagga. Next base: position 1,089,505 of record NC_060268.1, on the reverse strand, counting down.
AAACCCGTCCTCCACTCTCACCAGCGTCCAGCCATGTCTCTCCTTGGCAGTGGCTAACCCCATTCCGGCCCAGGGAGAGCTGGGGCAAGCCCAGGGCAACAAGCTGAGCTTCAGCAGGCAGGTTAATGTTCAGGACACGTAAGGAAGCTCATCACTAGCCAATCCGAGTTCCCACCTAAGCTGGCACCTCTCCCCCACAGGAAACGAATCTCACCGTTTTTATTGTGAATCTGACCCTAGAAGCTGTGTGGAGGACAGCAAGAAGGCAGGCTTCATGCACTTTTAGTCTAACACACTCCTACAGATAATCCCCCTTCCCACCCTACTCCTCAGTGCTGGACCTGCACACGCAAGCACACAAACGTTCTCACCAAGAGCTAAGGCATAATGCCATTTACCTCCTTTTCTACAAGGATGCAAATCCTAGCATTGTTTCAGTCACTCTTTAAACCATAAACGTGCGCCAAAAATGCCATTATTTCATCACATAGTATCAAATGAATGAGGCAGACAGGACGATGGGGACCAATATGGCATTGGGGTTAAGACTTTAAAGTCAGTGTTTAAAGTCAGACAGACCTGGGTTTAAATACTGGCCTTCTACTAGCTGTGTGACCAGAGACATAGTATGTAACTGCAGTGGACACTGTGGCGCTCTGCCCAGATCCCCTCGCAAGTGCTGGTGTGTCTTCCTTCCAGGTGCTGGGAATGTTGCTATTGATGGATTACACCAGGAATCGCTTTTGGTCATGGAGCACTGCACTGCTCAAGGCCGGCCCACTTCCAGGGGTGTCCCACAGCCAAGGACTGGCTGCAGCCCCCTTGCCTCGACTTGAGCACAACCCTGACGGGCCATCTCAGCTCCAGAGCTCCCTGCAGGATTGGCTGAGGCCACTGCCCATCAGCTGCTCCCTCTGCTCATCCTGGCCTTCTCACTTCCTCACAGGTGCATCTCCCAAGAGCACCCAGCAACTGGCCATCCCTATGCAGCTCCCTGAGTCTGCGTCCAGGGAACCCAACGTAAAATCCTAAATCTCTAAGCCTCAGTTCCTCGTCTGCAACACGGGGATGATAACAGAACCCACATCTTAGAACTGTGGTGAGGATTCCACGAAATCATGAATATAAAGTTCTTCTACAACACCTGGCATATTGAAAGCATTTAACAAATAGTAAGCATTATTTTTATAATAAGAACTATGTTAAAATATACATACATACATCATTAAGATACTTTGTAATACCACATGTCCCACTTTGGGGTTTGGTCAGTTATAATTATGCGGACAGTGGAGTAGACTGTAGTGTTGTTTACACTATCTGCTCCCTCCCCATTTTTCCACATGACTTGCAGGGCCCCCTGTAGATGGAGTATGTGTCCCTACCTCACTGTCACCCTTGACCATGCCATCTGCTTTAGTCTAAAGGGGCACTGTGACTTTCTACCAGCTCTTTTACTCTTTCTGTCACACGAATCCAGAGGTATGTTGATAAACTAGCTCTCAAAAAACAAAAATAGCAAAAAAACAAATTCTGATTTGTAGAGTTTGCCAATTTCCATGATGTAAATACATCGTTGACTTTAGGCTACCAAAATGATGTCACCGAACATGGAGTTGGGAAGAGATGGGTACCACCAGCTCTTTTGAGGTGTGAGCTGGCTTCAGCCACGTGAGCACACCCCTGGGCATATCCACACAGTGGCTGTGGGCTCAGAGAGAAGGCACGAAGAACAGACCTTCAGACTACCTCCTGCGATATAACACGAGCCAGAAACAAACCTCTGTCTTATAAGCCACTGAATTTTGGGGGTTGTTTGTTACTGCAGCAAAACTGACTAATAGAGACAGCAATTGTAATTTTTCCCTTCATTATTTATTAATTTAATCAATATTCAAGGAGTTTCACCACAGGCCAGGCACAGTGATTCGTGCCAGGAAAATAATGATAAGGAAAGTAGACACAATCCCTCCCCTCAAGGAACCATCACTGCTCTGAAACTACCGCCATTCTGAGCTTAACAATGTCCCTTTAAACGTGCCCTCCCATAGGCTCTCTAACAAAGCAGAGGAACTAGCATATTCCATCAACCGACAACGGCAAGGTAGCCTCTCCACCTCTCAGGAAAACGGAGAGGCGTCTGCTTTCCTCGCAAGACAGAGCCAGTTGTGGCCAGAACTTGACTTCCTGCACAGCCTGTATCCTCCAAACGTAAGACGCGTCTCTGCCTCAGACAGGAAACTCTCAAATTGGAGATACAACATGGCAAGTTCCTTCAGTGATGCAAGAGAGGAGCCACTTTTCCTCTCAGAGTGAGGTGGAAAAAACTGTTGCCTCACCCAGCGTTCCTAGTTTCTCGGGGGAAAATTGATCTGCCTCATCCCTGTGGCTTTGCGTAGAGTGCTGGAGGCTGGGACAGAGTTCGCATGGCACTGCTGCGATTGAAGGCATGAAACTTCAATAAAGCAGAAGCACACAGGCTGTGAGGTCAGCACCACTCTGCCCAAGGCTCCGTCAGAGAGATGCCTTTCCACGGGTATTCTGAACCACGACATGTGTGTTGTCAGGCAGTTACCAAGTGCTCACAGCCGAGGATCAAACATACGCCTTCCTTGGGCTAAGCCCTTGTGTAAATATTGGGTTTTACATCCTGGAGATGGGCTCCAGGATAGCTCTCCTTTGTGCACACACTGCCTTTCTCTTTAGAGAATTCTAGGGCCCGGACCAGCAGGCTCTGTCTTTTCCAGAAAGCTGTTTTCTCTATGGATCCCTGCGGCTGCCTCACGCCCACACTTCACGGTCCGCTGTGTTCTTGCAGGTGGCACAGCATTCCGCTCTGTTTGCTCCGTCCAGGGAACGGTTTTAAGATAAGAAAAGCAGACTTCAGATCTATAGGTTTCCAGTTCTCTGTAGTGTTTAAGTGCCCCAGATAGAAATTCTCGCCTCTACAAATAAGGGCTTTCACTACATAATTAAAAACATGCTCTTAGAAACAGACGTGATGAAGTGGAAGGTCACTGACTATTTTTCATTTAGCAAAGCTTTGACTGTGCTCTTCTGGATCCTCAAGTGTTAAGTGCTAAACAGGCGTGACTTATTCATCCCCTCAAGTGTCCAGTGATGAGAACTAAATAGCCGTGGGAGCAAGACTCTTCTTGTTTGTTTTAAGAAATAACCTTTTACCCCTTATTTCAGAAAAATCAGGAAACAAAAACTTAAAAGAACAAGAGGCTAAAACCCCCAATCTCACCAGAGACATCCTATTAATAGCCTTGATAAAGAACCCCTGATGTTTACCCTTTGAAATCTTGTATACATTTACAGGCAGATACACGTCTCTACATCATGTATATCCACAAAATTGGGACCATGTCATATACCCATTGCTGTCTTGAAATCTGCTGTTTTCACTTAATATGCTATAAATATTTTTCCATCTGACTGAACAGACTACTACCCCTTTTAAACAGCTGTTTAACACCTTGATAACATTTATTATGCGGCAGGCACTGCTTGCAATGCTTTATACATGTTAACTCATCTTTTTTTACAGAACAACCCAACAAAGGTGGGTACTGTTATTATTCAAATTTTTATAGGTGATAGAATTAAGACAAGGGAGATTAAGTGGTCCAAAATCATAAAGCTGCTAAGAAGCAGAGCAGGAACTGAAACCCAGGAAGTCTGTGGCCAGAATCTATGCTACTAACTGCTGAACTGGAAGATAACCTCCTTACAGTTGGTGCATCGTAATTTATTTAAATAATCTATTTTAAGACATTTAGTTTGTTTCCATCTTTCGCAAAGAGCTGAAATGAAATTCATGTAGTAAATATTTGAACAAATTCTTGATTGTTTCCATTTCCAGAGGTGAAATTGCTTCATCAACAAACTTTCATATTTAGAGGGTTTTTAAAATTATCGAAATGTCCCTCTGAGTGGTCATCCAATTTACACTCCTGATGAAGGTGACGAGAGTAATTCTTTTCTGTATATTTCACTCCCGATATTATCACTTGTATTTATTTTCGTATTCTGATAGGCAAAGAAGGAATCTCATTTGTTAAATTTGCATTTTAAAATTACCAGGGAGGTGGTGGTGGAGGGGAGGGGCTCAAAAGCTTCTCATTGATCTTTTCCTGGTTCAGGTAAGTTCTCACTGGCGTTATTTGTAAAGACTTGGAAGAGGTCCTAGCCCACAGAGTGCACCTAAGTTTTGTTAAACCAACTAGTTTCTTCCCACTGCTGATGACTATCAGTGGACAAGGCTGGCTTCACCACACGTGTTTGTTTACCATGAAAGCCTTAGGGGCCCAAAGTTGGAAAATAATCTGGAAAATTCAGGTGGTCTGTTGGAGAGGAAGTGAGAAGTCATGGATTACTAGTCTTCGTAGATTATAGTCAGAACATCTGGTTCACGAAAATCTCTCTTTAGAATTTATAATCATGATTTTGTGGACAGATGGACGTACATGACAGCTTCTGGCAAACATTCAACAGGTGTAAGAGAAGAATATATTTTCTTCTTATAGGAGAGGAGATATATATAATATAAAGATAATATGCATAATATAAAACCTTTGTAATATATTTGCAAACATAATTGGACTTGTTGATTGGGTTATTCAGAAACCCTATATTCTTGTTTATTATTTATCTACTTGACTTAAAATATTCTAAAATAAACAGGTGATCAATTTCCCGCAAGGATGTGCTTCGATCGTGTTCTCCTTTGTCCCTGGGAGTTTTGCTTTACGGAATCTGTGGCTTTGTGGTTTGTCACATCTTCTTTGTGCATCCACCATACCTTTCAACAATAGGCCATGTTCTTTTATGTTCCACTCCGTTCTTTTGGCCTCGAATTCCACTGCACTGATGCTATCATATACACCTTCCTCTCTCTTTCTCTCTCTCTAGTATAACTCTGCTCATCTTTTATTTTAAAACGACATTTTTTTTAACTTAACCTGATGGTTTTTTCCTTTATCACAGGGAAATTTGGGCTATTTATATTTATTGTATTAATTGGTATAGTCAGCTTTATTCCATATATATTGTTTATATTTCTCTTTGCTGTAATCCATTTTTGCTTTTTTAAAATTTTTGTGGCTTCATCACATTTCTTTTAATATCTTAATCCCACCCATAATTAATTTGGATGTTTTGCTAGGCTTTTCCATTTTGCAAGCTGTTACCTTCCCATCTTTCATCACGTGTAAACCTATGTTTGTCCATTACTAAGTCAAAATTAACTAATACCTTTGATCCTCCTACTCCCCAAAATGCTTCACTTAATGTTTAGTATCTCTCGGAAATGAAGAAATACCATTCTAAATAACCCCTGGATCAAACTGGTAATTAAAACTAAATTTACAAATTATCTAGATATTAATGAGGAGAAACAGTTCATAAAAACATATTGCTTTTAAAAATATGATTATTTGGGCTAGCTAGGAAACCCAAATACTCTTTGTAACATTGTTCCTCCTAAAAATACTGTTCTTAGATGGAACTTGGAAAACCAGGAAGATTTTTCCTCTTCTCCCTATCCTGATCCTCTTAGACCCAGAATAGAATCCTTCTCACTCCTGATACACTTTCAAAGCTAAATCACAGTGATGGCCAGATCTCTTACATCCAGCATGGCTCTGGCAGACTGTTCTTATGTTCTGCACATTCTGTAATTTCAGAGTGTCTTTTTCCCAGTGTTAAGTCATGAGTTGCATGGCAAGATACAATGGTCTCTCTTTTTAAAATATTTTTCATAATATCAAAGAATAGCTCACTTGAAGTCAAATTTCCTTTAGATTTTACTGGGAGACAAATACAACTGGTGGCATTACCATCCATTCCTCAGCCTTCGAGACGCCTCGGGAGGGATAAAAGCCACACCTGTGGCTCCTACACCATTAAGCAGCACTAATGAACGTTCACATCAAGGAAGCAGCTGGGTCTCAGCAGCATCACCAAGAGCAGGGCTCAGCCACAAGAGACAGGGTGACCAGGTTTGGTCCCTGGTTATCAATTCTGTTTCCTGAAGTAGTAGACAGAATAAAGGTCCCCAAAGATGTCCACACTCTAACCCTCGGAGCCGGTGAATGTGCTACCTTTCATGGCAAGAGGGACTTTGCAAATGTGGTGAAGGTTCTGGACCTTGAGATGGGGAGATGATCCTGGATTATGTGGATGAGCCCTAATCAGAGTTCTTAAAAGTAGAGGACCTTCTGGGCTATAGTCAACGAGGGAGAGATGTGACTACAGAAGAAGAATCAGAGAGAAGTCACACTCCTGGCTCTGAAGTTGGGCAGGAGCTAAGGAATGCAGGCAGCCTCCACAAGATGGAAAAGGCAAGGAAACAGATTCTGCCCCAGAAGGAAACAGCCCTGTGTGTCCAACTTCTGACCTACAGAACTATAAAATGTAAAATCTGTGTTGTTTTAAGTCACGAAATTTCTGGTAACAGAAACCTAATACACCTGAGAAGGCAGGCAGTTAAGAGCAGGATGCTTACTTTGGCAACAGCCAGATTGCTTCATCTTATGTTTTGTAAATCTATTTAGAATATGCATCTTCTGTTCTCCCTTTGCCGTTGGAGGAGCTTTAGATGGAAAGCAAAATGGCACAAAGAATACAAAGAATCTGGCCCATTGCAATCTGTGGACACATTTCAAGGTTGAGTTAAGGAACAAGAATTGGCTCTTCAGCTCTTTTATAACATGTGAAGTATGTGACGCACCTGACCTCATGATAAACTAGAGACTCTGCGAGACTAAGCTGCTCAACAGCCCTGTGGCTAATCGTGGGGAGTGAGGCTTCCCTGCCAGGCTGGAGTCAGCCATCGAATTTCAGTGACTTCTTAAAAATAGGAACGGGGGTAGATTTTTGGTTTCCTCAGAGCAAGTGGCTGTGGTTCCTATAGAAGCCTAAACCCATGTGTGTTTTCGATACCAAAGTGTTCCTTTCCAGCTTAAATCTGTTCTGGTCATCAGCTTACGGCTACCCTGAAGTTTCAGCTTGCTTGACCTTTGACTTATCTTAGAAAAGCTACAATGTTCAAAGGCATGGGGGTCACTCGGAGGCTGGGAAATGTTAATCACAATACCTGAATTTTAATTCTGACCTCAGGACCCCACTACAACACTGATGCAGACATTAGCACAGCTTCTTTAAAAACAAAGGGCCACCAGAGAGACCATCACACACCCACCAGGCTGACAGCACTGAGTGCTGGCGAGGATGGGAGCCTCACTGTGGCTAGCGGGAGTGAAAATGGAAAACCACTGGGAGAACCGGCACTTTCTAGTGAAGTCACATACACACCTGCCCTACATGACAGCGTGTGTCCACAGAGACCTGGATAAACGTTCACGGCCCCGGCTGGAAACAGCCCACATGTCTGCCAACAGTATACGGATGAATTGTGTATATTCACACATGGGATACTGCTTGGCAATAAAAAAGGGCAAGCTAACGATATATGCAAAACATGAATGAATTTTAAAACACTTTGTTGAGCAAAAAGAAGTCAGACACAAAAAAGTACATGCTGCATTTATGTCAAGTTCAAGAACAGTCAGAACTAACCTATGATGACAGAAGTCAGGAAAATGGTGACCTCTGGAGGAGGGAAGAGGGACTGGAAAGTCATGCGAGGAAATTCTGAGGGAGGGACATGCTGTATCTTGATCTTGGCGGTAGTTACATATCTATACATACATACATACATATATACAGACATTCATATATACACACATACATACATACGTAAAAGTTCATTGAGCTGTAAACTTAAGGTTTGTATATTTTACTGTAGATGATTTATGCTTTTTAAAAGCTGACATTTTTTCCCAAGGATAAATACTCCTATGTAATCAATCCCTGTTTACTAAGAATTCCATGCTGTGAAGAAAAAAATATTTATTCCAATCGTCTTGATTTTTTTCAACTGAATCTCTGAACTTAAACAGATACTCGCAGAACCCTCGAGCATCTGGTAAGTGCCCAACCGAAACATTTCACTGGAGTTTTTCAAGACTTGATCCCGGGAGCCCTTGGTGAGAGACACCCAGTAGCACCTGAACCTCGTCCCACGCCAACACTGACTCTGGCCCGTGTGCCCTCTCACGATGACATATTTTAAAGACACGTCTGGCTGAAGGTCCTGTGGGAGGAAATGTACGCCTGATTTGGAAAGTGGCAGTTCCTCAGAGGGAGCAGGAGAGACTGGAGTAGGAACTGAGATGACACACGCTGCCTCTGCCAGTACCTTCGCCCACCTCAGAGACGTCACCTCCTGTAGGAAGGCACAGATGCCATCAGGCCCGTAACACACATGTGCCCTCCCTGGTCGCTCACGATGCCATCAATCAGTGAGAAGAAGTTCTGTGTGCAGAGGTGCTTGGTTCCTGTGCTGTGACTGTGTGTTTGAGAGGCAGGTGATCGTTTCATATTAATGATAAATGCACATATTCCTTCTCTGACAGTCCTAATATTTAATTTATAAAGCCTCAATATAAGGAAATTAAGTAATCCTTAACATAACTCTCCCCCTCACTACCATGGCTTCAGTCATTCTGAGAACAAACTAAAACACAATCTTCTTATTCTAATGAATGATCCTCTTCATTGGCAAAAGAGAAACTCTTTGGGATATCTATTTTTTTTTTTAGGAAGATCAGCCCTGAGCTAATATCTGCTGCCAATCCTCCTCTTTTTGCTGAGGAAGGCTGGCCCTGAGCTAACATCCATGCCCACCTTCCTCTACTTTATATGTGAGACGCCTGCCACAGCATGGCTTGCCAAGAGGTGCCATGTCCACACCTGGGATCCGAACTGGCGAACCCCAGGCTGCCAAAGTAGAACATGTGCACTTAACCGCTGCGCCACCGGGCTGGCCCCTGGGATATCTTAAATAGCTTCTGAAATTATATTTAGGGGTTTTTTCCCTGCAGCATTGAAAAGTTTGTTAGGATCCAGTATTTACAGGTCAATTTCCAACCAAAGTAAAATTAATAGAGATCATCAATATTGTTCAGGAGAATGGATTTAAGCCATGTCTGATTTCTTCCCACCCCTTCCCTCTGCATCTTTGTCCATCCATTTTCAGGCAAGTGAATTGCAGCTCCAGCCTAGTGAAATGGGAATGGTTTCCATGACAACAGATTTTCGCTCTGCTAGTTAGAAGCTAAGATTTGACTCCCACAGAAATAAATCTCACCATGGGAATTGGTTGATTTTGTAAACGACTAAATAACTGTGCAATCATTTCCAAAGAAAAGCCTGTTAGAAGCTTGCATGAGCAAGCGCAGGTTATGCGAGGTGACTGCGGAATACGCTGCTAACCTCACAGACACGGCCATGCGCAGGGACGTGCCTGTGTGAGCTGCAGCCTGCTCCGTCCTGCACCCACCGAGTGTGGGCTGCACAGCCTGGCCGCTTGTGAATCTCAGTCATGTTTTCATCTGAGGTGGAGGGAATAGATTTTAGAGCACCTCACAGCAAATGACGAGTGTTCACCTCTAAATGCCTTTCCTCTTACTTCTAGAAACTATTCTCAGGGGAAAGACCAGAGTCCCCGAGCTGTGCTTAAGGCATCCAGGATGGTACAAATTTAATTGCTTATTGCTGTTAAACATAGGCGCTATTGTGCAAGAATACTCTTTTTTCTTTACCATCATTTTCCCTTCTTAGTAATCTTATTTCATTAATTAAAAAATATATAGAAAAATTTTGTGTTTTTATTTTCATTTTAAAACCTAACATGATGTTAAATGTTTCAAATAACGTTTTATAAACATATTTTCATAATAACATTTATACAAATCATAATGGTTAATTCCGATTTCTAAGAAAAAAAAAATTGCTATCAATCTAGCGGTATCTAATTAACAAAGTGAATCCCACTAATTCCATTCCTGAATCCGTTCAGCCATGTATCCTTCTGGAGCAGCAAGTTCTGCTGGCGTGAGGAAGTGTCCCCAGCAGATCTGGGGAGCAAGGGAGCGTGCAGCTTTGAATGAGGATACAACATTCACTACTGTGATGAAAAGTGCAAACTTGCAAAGTGCCAACTTGACAGCTCAGTCAGTCCCCACCCTCCCCAGCGTGTGATGCATCCTGCTCACTGAGCTGGTTTTTAGAAGCCATTGCAGCCGCCCCTCAGCACCCGGCCTGTCATCGTCCCCACTCAGAAGATCATCATGGCTAAATCTGGTAAAGTGTGCCTCTCCGGGTTGTGCACCTTTCTTGTCCCCTGAGTCCGTCCCCTGATTCCAACCCTCCGTCTCCTTCCTCCTCTCAAAGCTTAGGAGGAATCTGATAGCAGTCTCTCAAGAATGATTGGCCAAATACCCCATTATCCTTTCACTGAAATTCATTCACATTAAATTTTTATCTAAACCAAAGATTTCCTTTTTAAATCTTTTATTCCTAGTTGTCAAATGAAAGACTTTGTAGTTAAGGGAATTTTTGGTAATGTTGAGAAATGCGGGAACAATTTTGGCAAAGAAAGGAGACCCTGAAATTACATTAGTTTTACCTTGCTGGCGACAAAGGCAAAGCTGGTACTATCTTTTTAGGATGAAGTCTCTCTCCTCCCACGCCTCCCACTGGGCATCTTCCTCCCTGGGGTAAGAGAGCCCTCTGAGGCCACTGGAGGCCTAGTCCTACTGGCAGGTGAGGGTGGAGGAACCGGCGCCCTTCATCGAGAGCTTTTCCCAGAGGCCCAGCCTAACCTGCTCTGGTACAGACCTGCCTGCCAGCAGCTCCTCTCCTTTCAGACTTTTCCTCAACTGTCTCTGGGTGAACACAGGGCTGGCCTCCTCCTCTGCCTCCTCTGATATATATATTACTGGCATAAAACATTATCTAAGCTCATAGTTCACATTGTTCATGGCTTAACTTGCTTTATGAGGTCCGAAAATGCATAAATTCCGTTTCCTATCGTGTTTCTACCTCTGAACTCTGACTGAGAATGTTGTTACTAGAGTGCGTCAATTTCATGGCAACTGTTTTCCTGGATGTCTTCTATTTCCTCTGCCCATTTCTAGTTATAGGCTTACAATGACAGGACTCAGGTGTGCTAACAGCTAATGATTAGAGTTAAGTATGGAGAGAGGAGAGGTGTCGGAGAAGGAAGAACCCCGAGTGTGTAGAATATGTGGTCTCGTAAGCAGAGCAGAGCTGAGACCTCAAGCTGGGGAGGGACGTCCAAAGGGGAAGGCAAGGAATTATGGGAACATGGAGAGAAGAGAGGTAAAGAGAGAGCGAAGACGGAGAACAAGTTAGAGTCGGATACTATCTGGGGTGGTACTGAGATGCCTACTGACTCATCAACACTCTTGACCAAGTCCATCAAACTAGGTGGAGTGGCCTCAACTGGGGCTAACCCTGAGGGCCTAGCAAGGAGCGATGCCACAGAAGTTCTATATGAAATTTGACAGGAAACCAAATATTAGGATTTATAACTTAGAGAGCCTTTATCTGTTTCTATAGGATATGCACACAAGAGTTAGAACTAGGCAGCTCACTAACTATGGGACGGCTTTTCAGGTCTCCGGCTGTAAATGAAACTGAGAAGAGGTGGTGGCTCTAAAATGCGTCAAGGTAGGCAGAATCACATTCTCCAGACTCCTTTCCATGTGTCCAGTAGGAGATTCTTGTGGGCGATCTGGAGGGGGGAAAGAATTACCAGTCGTTTTTAGCTCACATACCTTGTCACTTATCTGCTGGTTCACCTGGTTGGTGAGAGGCAGCAGCTGAGCCAGCAACTGCTCCACCTTCCCCTGGATCCTTCTGCTTCTCCCACTCCTGGGCCAGGTGTGCGTGTACATTTAGTGCTATACGAAGGCCCCAGATTCTGTGGGACACCTGCGTCCCGTCACCAAGGTTGGAAGCAAGAACTGACGGGTTTCAGTCCCCCTCAGGAGCTGGCTTGTGTGTTCCAGCCTTCTCTAGCTCTGCCCTGTGGACTTCAAGCTCCAGGATCAGAGGTGAAGACAACAGCCTTAGTTATAGAGACTGCTCAATCAGTTCCTCCCACAATTGTGCGAGGGCAAAGCCTGTGACAAATGCCCCGTCTGTCTAACTAACTAACCAACGAACCAACCAACTAGCTAACCATATCTCCTAGTGGTTCTGCTTCTTTTATGGAACCCTCACTGATACAGAAGTGTAAGAGGGGTTTGGAAAACATTTAATTCTAGAATAAGCAACTAAGTCTTCTTAAATGACCAAGAACACTGTGATATAAAAACCAAAATTGAAATGCAAATCAAAACCCACTGAGACACTGTCCCCGCCAGTTGCCCTGAGGAACTCAAGGGTGGGTCTGGAAGCATTCAGCTGTTTTTCCAAAGTGCTTTTTTTCCTTTTGTTATGTTAAGGAGATGCAGTCACCAACCTCCCTGAACCAGACCAAGCCTCACCAGGAGAGCTACGCCTGTGACTTCTGCCTTATTTTTAAGGCTAAGATCTCTCCAGGAGGTGCTGAGCCCTTATTACCATCACCTGCAGTGTTTGTGGAAGCATGTTTTCCATCTGAGCCAGTGCAAGCAAATACTCACCTCTCCCTTTTGAATATTCATTCCCCGTCTGAAATAAATGTCCCTGCTTCCCTTTGTTCGGGGACACCATGACTCTGGACACGATTCCTCAGGGTCTCCTATTTGCCGCAAATACACTTTACTTTGTGAGACAACGACTTCTGGTGGAGTCTGATTTAACTCTCCAGGAGGCGAACCCACTTTGGTTTCGGTAACAATACCACTTCACACCCACAAGGATGAGTATAATAAAAAAAGACAGACAATAACAAGCATTGGAGGATGTGGAGAAATTGGAAACTCATATGTTGCTGGTGGGCATGAAAAATGGTGCAGCCACTTTGGAAAACAGCTTGGCAGTTCCTCAAGAAGTTATATGGAGTTACCATATGACCCAGCAATTCCACTTCTAGGTATATACCCAAGAGAACTGAAAACACGCGTCTACACAAAAATTTGTACAGAAATATTCATTGCAGCCTTATTCATAAAAGTCAAAAAGTGGAAACAATCTGAATATCCATCAACTAATGAATGGATAAATGACATGTCATATCCATACTGTGGAGTATCATTCAGCAATAAAAAGAATGTAGTACTGATATGTGCTACAGTATGGATGACCCTGGAAAACATTACGCTAACTGAAAGAAGCAAGATGCAAAAAGCCACATATTGTATGAGTCTATTTATATGAAATGTCCAGAACAGGCAAATCTGTAGACCCAGAAGGGAGGTTAGTGGTTGCCAAGGACTAGGGGGATGGCGGGTGGGAGGTGGGACAGTGACTACTAATGGGTATAGGTTCTTTTTGGAGAGATGGAAATATTCTGGAATTGGATAGTGGTGATGGTTGCACAACTCTGTGAATATACTAAAACCAAATGAATTGTATACTTTAAAAGGGTGAATTTTAGGGTATATGAATTAAATCTCAATAAAGCAATTATTTTAAAAAATCAAAGTCATTTTGATAAATGGAGCAGGGCTTCAATTACATAAAATCTAAATAAAATTCGAAATGTAGGCAATTTTATTTTCAGTATAAGCCAACAGAAATCATAACGCTTCAAAATAATTATTAAATAAGCGTTGTGTTTACTTAGAAGGAAAATAGTACCCTCAGAAGACAATAAGGGCTCAAGGAAATAAGTACCATCAACCCAACTTAATAGTGTGATTTCAAAAGGCATTGGAGTGAATCTAGCATGATATCCTTGTAAAAAAGAAAAAAAATGTACCAGATTATTATTTAGTTGGGTGGATCATAACTTTAAATAACAAAGGGAGATTTCTGAAGGCAGAATGCAGGGTTCAGTCATAATGTTGGTTCTGTTTGGTTTAACTTTTTTATCAATGGCGTGTGGAAGGCTTAAAGGCAAAGAGGCTACAGAAAGTCGCATATGTTTAAATCAAAAGACAGGTTCAGGATCCAAAGAGATTCTGACAGTTTGGAGCAATGTCTGAATTGAACCACATTATGTGGTTTGCCCTTGATAAAATCTAAAACAAAAACTGCACAAGTACACGATTATAAGATGTGATTTTGCAGAAACATTTCAAAAAAGGTTTAGGAATTCTAGACAGTAGGTTCAGCAGGGGTCACAGAGTGATGTGGATGCAGAAGAGAAACTAGGTTGCACTGATGAAGATCTGTATCTCTAGAAGGATCAACAATTCACATTCCCCCAGGGGCTCCTAGTTGCTTTCTAACGTCCAGTTCCTCCTCCTTCCATCTAACATCCCTGTATTACTGGGAGCAGCAATGCGCTTGGCTAAAAGTCATTTCTGAACCTCCCTTCCAGCTACAACCAGCCAATGAAGCTCTTGCAAGAGGCTTCTGAGACAGTTCTTTAATGGGAACGGACTCAGATGGGAGGTGTGCCATTTTGCCCTTTTCCCCCTTTCTTCTTTTTTCTCTCTGGGACATGAGCTCAATGAATGGAACTCTGGAAGCCGTTTTGAACTACGAGGCAACTTGGAGGGTAGAAGCTGCAGGATAAGGACGGTAGAGCAGAAAGACAGAAGGAGCACAGGTCTCTGACAACAGCGCCACCATCACAAGCTGCCTGCCTGTCTCCATACTTATATTATATGAGTGAGAAAAAAATTTTATTTTATTTAAGCCAAAATCGGTTTTCCATTATGTGGCTAAATCTGATCCTAACTTGTGCAAGAGACGAGTAACCAATGAGTGAAACGGGCTGGGTGTGCAGCTGCCACTCCACCACTCCCTACCAACCCCCACAGAGATGCTTCTAATAGGGGTAGTAGTTTGTTTAAGGAAGAAAACCCCAGGCTCTTTCTCACATTAGCCTAATATTACAGCTGTTAGATGCCTTAGGATTGGTGAGGATTGTGACGGACTAGAGAATTCGCTTGTCTAAGAGAGTGGCTGCTTCTCAATTCCTGTTGACTGTCGTCATGTGAAAATATGGACAGATTTTAAATGCTGTGTGGGCTGACACTGTTGGGGCTACCGGAGACTCAGCCGTGGGCTGACTTAGCCTGTGAGCCACAGCTCAGCTCGGAGCTCAGGTCTGAGATGAGGAATCGGCCTCCTCCCCACGCACCAGTTGCATCCCTCCCGTGAGCACCATGTTTCGTTCTGGACATTGTGCTCCGAGGAGAAGACCTGGAAGATACAGGATGGAACGGGACATAAGAGTTGTCTCTAAATATTTGAAAATGACAAAATTCATTTTTTGTGGCTTTGTGAGGCTGACACTAGCTAATGATTACTTATGACAAGACGGATTTCATTTTAATTTAAAATAGAACTTCCAACTCTCAGAGCTCCTAGGAGGTGTGGGGGCTGCCTGGAGAGGGGCTGAGTTACCTGACCCTGGAGGCTTGGGATGGGACGTCAAGCTCTGATTGGAACAGTGAAGAGAGCAGTCAAGACCTAACTGGTGGGGGTTACCTAGAAGGTCCCTTCCAACTAGAGATCCTGTGGTTCAAGGAGCACTGTAGCAAATATCCCCACTAGAATAGAGGACATGTGCCGTCATGGTCATTATGTTGTGGCGTTATGTGCCTTAACTCAACCACCTTCATTAAATCTGGATCTTTGTTAGAAAGGGGATCATGAACAGCCCTGATAAGCTCCCTCTAGTGAGCCTGACTACAACAAATAAGTCCATTATCTGTAATAAATAATTTTTCTCATTCATCTTTCTGTGGTCATCAAAGGCAGACCTCAATTCAAGTGTGAAGAAGCAACAGTATACACAAGGAGATGTGTTCATGAATTGTTTGTAGCGGTGGAAAAACCCTGGAACCCACCTCAACGTCCATCAAAAGAAGAAAAGACAAATAATACCCACACAGCAGTTACAGTGAAGGAACCAGAGCAACATACATCAATGTAATGTATCAATCTTGAAAACAGAATGTTCATTGGAAAAAAGCAAATTGCAATACAAGAGAGAGGTTAAAAACTCAGGCTTTGGAATGATAACATTTTCGAAATGGAGGACGGTTAGTGGTTGCCAGGGGTTAGGGATGGGGCCGGGGTGGGGGCTGGAGCAGGTTGTGGGGGTGAGAGAGAAGGTGTGGTTTTAAAAGGGCAACCTGCAGGATCCTTGTAGGTGGACTTACTGATAATCTGACTGTGGTGGGGTCTATACAAATTCACACAAGCGCTAAAACTGTATAGAACTTACACACGCACACACACAAATGAGTAAAAGTGAAACTGGGAAATCTAAATAAAGTCAGTGGATTGCACCAATGTCAATATCCTGGGGTCGTGTGCTACAGTTTTGCAAAACATTACCCCTGGGAAAAGCGTAGAAGGGATTTCTCTATATTATTTCTTAACAACTGCATATGAATCTACAGTTTTCTCAATTTATAAAAGAAGAAACATCACTTCAAATGTAAAAAACCTGGAAAATAATCTTGTTCTTTTGTTAGATAGAAATTTTAAAAACTTTTCACTCTCACAGAAAAAGCAAAATGCTTCTCATTAATAAAATTACTTTTAAAGTCAAAGAAAAAACCTCAGGCTTTGGAACCAGACTGCCTGGGATTGCTTCCTGGCTCTCCCACTTACTATCTGTGGAAGCTTGGACAAAACTGAAAACTCTGAGCCTTAGTTCCTCTTAGTAAAACGGGATAACGGTACACTCACGTGACTGAGTCGCTGTGAGGGTTCGCTGGCTCAACAAACGTACAACGTTCTCAACAGCGCAGGCACAGCTTAAGTGCCCAGTAAATTGTTGGTTCTATTCTATGAACATTATACCACGAACGTAAATCTAGAAATAGGTGATCTTGGAATAGGAATCCACATGTGAATAGTAAGACTATAAAGAAATGCATGGAGATGACAAACACAAATTCAGGCAGAATCACCCCTGATAATGGGGAAGGGGATGTCCCTGGGGAGGGCACCCAGGGAGCATCATTTGTTTTCGCAGAGTGTTATTTTTCAAGTCCTGTAGCTCAAACATCACCTCCTCTGCGATGTGCCCTTGACTGCCCTGCCCCAGGGAGGACTGTCCGTCACCCTCAGACAGCGCCTTCATCCAGCTCTGTGACAGCACTCCTTTTTCCATGGCTGTGTTTCCCAGTGGAGCTCCCTGATGGCAAAGGGCATGTGCAACGTGCAGTGACTGACTATTGAGGAACGGGTGTAACGCTTAGAAAACCATTCTTCAGGATGATGCAATCACGAGACTGACTGGTTGCCAGAGGTGTTGCAAAGTCAGGAAGCAAGAGAGGACAATTAACACCCTGCAGCAAGCTATTCCAAGGATAATTGATTAAAATATTCACGATGCACCAAATTCTGTTACTGTTAGAGCATGGGTGCCCAGCTACACCAAATTCCACTCCCGGACTGTTCTGCAGTGCACAGGTTTCCAGGTGAAGGTGGGGTCTGGCAGCTCAGGGAAGCATTATGGTATGGGTGAGCTCTGCCTCAGGAACGATGAACTGGCATGACGAAGAGGCCACGCTGAGTATCATGCACCCCCTCCCGGAGGCCAGTACTGAGAGTTCTCATCTCACAGAGCTCACAGACAGGAGCCACATTCAGTGTGACAGGCTAGGAAGACAGCCCCTAACGCTCTTGCCCGGTGAGCACAAGAGCAGCATGCTGAGTAAGTTTCCCTCACTTTCAAGAGCCCTCTTAATAGACACTGTTAAGAAAGTTCACGCACTTGTCTGCCTGTCCACAAATCAAATCCTCATGTTGAGTGTGGCCCCTGTGAAAGTCACTGATGGCTGGGAGGGACACCAAGCTCAACACGACCCAGACTCTGCCCTGGAGAAGCTGTGACCCAGGAGAGGGGGCAGGCACCCTAACTTAAATAACACCGGGGAGTGTGACGTTGCAGCGAGAGGTGTGCGTGCAGGCTCCGGTGGAGGCGACAGAAGGAGGCACCCGGTTCTCCTTTGGGGTGGGTGTGGGTTAGGAGAGGCCTCAGAGAGGAGGGGAGCTCCAGAGTCACAGCATTCCCGGAAGAGGGAACACAGTAAGCAGAGGCCAGGTGGTGTAGGACGCCCGGCACTGGGGGATCTGTGAGCGGTTCCCACGGCTGCAGCCAGGCTGTGAGGAGACACGGCCCAGAGATGTCGTGATGCCCTCTGTGTTTCCTGTGGTGAGCACAGCCATCGCTGGTCAAGGTGTGGCTAAATTTCTTAGATTAGCAAGCACAGGCACTCTTCTTGGTTTTATTCTGCTGGCTTTCAGAAAAGGTCTGAAGTATCACCTCATTAACAGGACAAGTTACCTGTACCCAGGGAGATGCAAGGCAGCCTGCCTTTAAAATCTGTTATAGAATCTTACTACCCTGCAGTTTTAATCTTTTGATATGTCATCATTAGAATAGCACTACACTATTTCATAAAGCTTCAAAGATTATTGATTTTGGCACGAACAATCATCAAATACAAAAACAAATGGGTGAGCTGGATTCTAAATCCACAAATTAAAGCGATCCCGTCTCAATCTTAGCATCTACATTAGCCAAGTTGAGCATAAGCACCATTCTGGGCTGCTCTCATTCTTTCATCAAGACCGAAAAGATTGTACCAGTTTCACTGTGACTTGCAGTCGTGCGAATGCTTCTGAGCAGCTGAAATCCGTGCATGCAGTGCAGTCCCGCCCTTCCCAACCCTCCCAGCCACCTTCATCACCGTGCCACCACCACTGCTCAGAGCAACCTGGGAACGGCCTTCAGAAAGAGTTACCGTCCGCTTGTTTTCTCACTCATTCCACACACACACTCACTCACACACACACTTGCAGTGGGCACCCACTCTGGGGTAGACACTGTTCTGTGCAATGGAGATAGGTGGTGGACAGAACAATTTCCTGCCCTCAGAGAGCTCACATTCTGCTGGGAGGCAAAAGAACAAAGACTTATCTGTATCTGTATCTATATCTATATAAGACATCGCCTCTCTCTCTCCTTCCCCCACTCTTTCCATGACGCTCCCCACTGGAACCCGGCTGCCGGTTTGTGAGGAAGCCAGACCACTGGGAGAGGCCGATGCAGAGAGGAACTGAGGCTTCTTGCAAACAGCCAGCCCCAGCTCGCCAGCCACAGGAGTGAGCCTGATCAGAAACGGAGTCTCCAACCCTACTCTCGCCCTCGGATGACTCTGGTGCCAGCTAACATCTGACTGCAACTTCGTGAGAGCCTCAGAACTGCCAGGTGGCTCCTGATTCCTGACCCACAGAAACTGAGGGAGGCGAATTGTCTTTAGGTCACTAAGTGGTGTCTGAGAGCCAGACCCACGTAAGGCTTTGCAGGTCATGGTAAAGATCTTAGATTTAATTCCAAGCATCATGGAAAGTCATCAGAGAGTTTTCAGTATGGAATTGACATGCTCTGATTTCCCAGTTACAAAAAATATTATCATAACCAGATAGCTACAGGAAACCCTCTTTATCCCTGAAAATTTTACATCTTTTCTCCTTCCTCCTATCTCTTTATCTCATCTCTTTCATTCTAGGGACTTCTCCCAATGTCCCTCTCTCCCATTTCTTTTCTCTCAGTTATCCTCATTTCCTCCCTCCTGGGCCTGCCCAAGGCCACTCATGGGAGCTGTGACTCTCTTAGCCAAACCACCCCTGCAGAGAAAGGACTAGAGGGGAATGTGGGTGGGCGGGTGGAGGCAGGCAGGGCTTACCCGGCAGGCCTCTGCACACACTGAGGTTGGGAGCATCCAGGAAGAGATGCATTCACATGACTTGCTGATGTGGGTGTAATTAGCAGAGCAGTATAATGCAAATCGATAAACCATCCCAAACTCGGATCATTAGTGAGGTGTAAATGTGGGCTCCCCAGGAAAGAGAGGGAGCAAACCACCCATCCTGGAGGTCTTTTATGCGACAGGCACAATGATCCAGCTACTGAAGTCTATTAATACCCGTATCTGGCTTGTCATTAAATTAATTCTCTCAACACATGTTTTTCCAATGGTGGAGAAAAGACCTATAACGTTGTAAAGCAAATTACCAACCCCCTAACGCTTAAGGAGATCCTTTAAAAATAACAGAAAAGCCAAGGTCTGTGAGCAGGATTAGGAATTACTTCTTAGTTAATAACGGCTCTTCAAAACCTTTTTCCCTCCATTGTGTGTCTGCTGGAATTCTTCTCCTGAGAATTAAATCTGACCATCAACAGCCTCATCCTTTAGCACTATTTATTTGTGACTATCATGGCTATTAGCAACATTTTATTTGTATCCAATCCCCATGCATTTAACCTTAAATAGGAAGGAGACAGGGATTCTGATTGCCTGTCGCAGCACATCCATCGACAGGTGATGGCTCTTCAAGGAAATGAGCCCTTGATTTCAAGCTCTGATGTGGGACAGAGGCTGCCAAGACTCTGTAACACTCGGTCTAGCTGCCCCCACCAGGCACTCAGACTCTGTTACTTAAACAGAGTCCTCCTCAGCCCTCATTCTTGACTCCACGTTCAGACATTATTGCCTATAAACCTCTGCGCGTGGACAGTTAGCGCTCAGCAGGCCACATCACCTTACTGGCGCACCATATGAGCCCCAGACCTCACTCCTGACACTGACAGAGAGAATCTGTCATTTTACTATCTTTAAAGTTAAAAAAAAAAAAAAAAAACCTCAGAATCTAAAACAATTTTGAAAAATGTCTTGCACAGAGCACTTTTATTTCATATTTATGAAACGTTTTATTAATGCTAATAAGATGAGCTTTATCTTAGGTACTCTCAGAGTATTTATCAGACTCTTAAGAGTCCCAAGATGAATCAAGTTTTCAAATGCCCATTTTCTGCCAGCATCCTGAGGGAAACCCTCTCTTTTTCTGAGTCCTTTCTGGTAAAGAGCTGAGTCCTCTGGAGCGGGGTGGGGTGGGGGTCTCTGACTGACTGGAAGCGATGCACAGCGCACACTGACAGTGGGGACGCTTCAACCCAAATGCAGGGAAGTTCACTCCACACTCAGTGTGTAGCGCACACTTCACACTCTTTGGGAGTGTCTGGAACACTCAAGCTCAACTATAAAATTGATCAGAACAGACATTCTTATGGATGGGAGGGGTTACAAATTCTCACCCAAAGAGAAAAACTATAAAATGCAAGGGAAATATTTATGGGCAAGGACGAATCTACAAGGGGCTGCTGTCTTAAAATGTTTAACAAGGGAAGTTGTCAATTTAATCAGCTATCTTCTCTAAAGATAGATGAATGGTCAACCTGATTTTTAAAAATTCATTATCTTAAAATCTAGTAATTCAAGTCCAGAGACTATCACAGAATTAATCTTTCTCTAGAAATCATTTTGACATCATTTTGAGAATATGATTTATGACTCAACAGAAGAGAAAGGAATGGCTCTTATTTATACTCATTTGGCTTATTACTTTGAAGGTACAATAAGTTATTTCATTAAGTACAAATGCCATCAATTGTAAGAAGCACCATTACTTTACGTTCCAATAAGAAAGAAGAGCATCGCCAGTTAAACCATGAAACAATGCTTTCTTATCACATTGAGTGTAAGACATACCCTGATTGCAGAGATGATGAAATGTGAAAAAATAAGTGTGGCAGGCAGACTAACGGCCCTCACACGTGTCCACATCCTAACCCCGGAACCCATGAATGTGTTAGGTTACGTGGCAAAAAGGAATTAAGGTTGCTAATCAACAGATGGGGAGATTATTCTTGATTATAATCACAATGTAATGATCCTGAAAGTGGAAGACAGAGGGAGAGGTGAGTACAGAACGGTCAGAAGAAGTGAGGCTGCTGGCTGTGGAGGCTGAGGAAGGGGCTACGAGTCAAGGACTGTGCGTGGCCTCCAGAAGCTGGAAAAGGCAAGAAGTGGATCCTTCCCCAGAGAGCCCAGGAGGGAGCACAGCCCTGACACCTGGATTTCAGTCCAGAGAGACCTGTCTCAAACTTCTAGCTACAGAACTGTACAAGATAAATTTGTGCTGGTTCAAGCCACTAAGTTTGTATAATTTGTTACAGAAGGGATAGGAAACTAATAAAACATACTTCTTAGAATCCATGAATACAATATAACTTGTACAAATTTGAAATTATAATATTGATGCTTTACTAGATATATAAATTCATAAGAATTATTCAACTATTATTCATAAGGAAACAGTTATAGATAATCCTGAAAATATTAATTAGGCACTCCTCTGCCACAGGGGACAAGCTTCACGAGGATATACAAATTCACATAAATGTCTGAAAACCAATTTCACCGCTTAACACTCCACTCACGCCTCTGATGTTTCATTCACTTCTATTTATTACAGACGTGGAAAAACATACCTTTACAATGGGACAGAAATTATGCCTATGCATTCATAATCCTTGGTCCAGCTAAAAAATCGGAATATTCCAGAAGTAGTAAAATCTCTCTAACCGGGTCAGAAGTTAGTTTAGAGTCAGTGCATCTTTATCACACAATAAAATGAAAAACATTAATTGCCATTTATTTGGTTTTAAAATTGAAAAAATATCACATTCTTTGTGTTAGCCCTCAGTCCAGCACATAAATACATTAATTCTACACAAATGCAATCTTGGATTTACATCCTAAATCCAAGGCTGAATTTCTAAAAACAAATAAACAAACAAAAGGAACTCATCACGAAATAATCCCTAACGCCAGATACGCTACACTCGAGGTCCCAGATCTCATCATCTCACACCTACAACCTTAACATTAGACAAACCGGTCCAGCGCTCGTCAGGCAGTGTGGCAACATCACCTCCCACGTGGACAGCGAGCCATCCCTCAGAGGGCCCGGCGCCCTGGACACAAAACAGGTGAGCAGGCAGCGCTATGCATTAACAACTCAGCACGTCAGAGAAAACTATTATTTTGTTATTCTCATTCCATTATCCTTCTGGTTTCACAGTTCCAGGATCTTAACTGCAGCCAGTCCAAGATCTTGATTTTTCTGGCCAACGGTTTTTTCTTTTTATTTCTTTGTTTCCTCTGTTGTTGCTGTCTTGTCACACACAGGCAATATGCCCAAGCCTTTCCCTCATCTCTTTCAAAACAAACGTTAGTGTTTCCAGCTTCTGGGATCAAGAAGCAAATATTTATTAAGGCAAAATAGAGATTTAAGGCAATATCTTGTGTCTGTCAACAATCATCAGCCTTGGCTTAGCTTCTGCCCATCAGATAAAAGAGTGAATAAATGAAGCCGTCTCCACTTCATTCACAGAATCATTCTGGACCCTTTGCTTTTCGGAGAATTCATTGACGAGGCTCTCTGGGCAGCCAGCACAGGGCCTCAGACTGATTCTATCTTCATGGCCACCGACGCTGCTCCGTCTTCGGATTCTTATCTCCTCACCTGAAAACCCCACCACCTGTGACAGAAATTGCTGCTCACACTTTCAGTGAGAAGCAGACTCCCCAAGTGGCCTTGACAGCAAATGCCTGGGCTAATGAATTGTTGTTTTACTGATACTATTATAGATTATTGGGAGTGTTACTCTGTTTTACAGAATTAAAAATGTTTCTGTCTTCTAAAATAACCCAAAGAAATTTACAAAGATGCCCCTAGTTGTCTTCAAGAAGTTAATAATGGAAATCCTAATATTTCCTTCTACAGGTGAAGGGATTTGTTTTCTGAAAGTAATCATAATTAATAGTAAAACTTGAGTTCCCTATATTTTATAGTAATATTCTATCTGCTAAAATAAAATACACTCAATTTGAAACACTGATACGTCATATTTGAAATTTTTTCCTAGATTTTTTCATCTTTAAAATCTGCCTGTCAGCTGTTCATCTGTGACCCATTAAAAATATGACAAACATGGGCAGAACAGCATTGTCAAACAGCAATTTTCAGGAGGTAGGAAAACCATGGTTTATTTTTCTTATAAAACCAAAATCATGGTCTTTATATCTGAATTGATTCATCTTTCTTCTAGTAATGTAGTCTAGTGACTAAAAAAATAGACCAAATTTATAAAATCCATAAATTAAAAAAATTCTTTTGAGACTAAAACATTTGTACAAGGCTAACCATCTCTGGAATTCAAGTAAGAGGGAAGAGGGAGATAGAAGAGATGTGTGCTGGGCTAAGTTGTTGCACACGTTTATCCACTAAAGATCAATTAAAGATAATTTACTCAAAGGAGAGAACTTTGGGCCCCGATTCCAAGCCAATTTACTCTGATTTTAAATTAAATTCTAACAACCTTGATTACTTAGTTTCTAAGTCTGCCACTCGCTGAAAGTAAAGCTTTTATAAACAGATTACAGCAAGAGGCATCGGCTGAGAGCCTATCGGTAAAGAGACTGAAAACAAGGGAAAATGAGGAAAAGCCCCAGGGTAACTCGGGGCCTAGGCTAGCCCCTCCACCTCCCGCCATAGGCTGAGGGCGCCTCTGCATCCCAGCGCAGCAGTCACGCACTAGAACTTGGAGCCGAGAGCGAGCCTCATCCAGTGCCCTTGAGCTAGTGACCCAGGTGCTGCGAGCATCGAACCCACAGGACGGGAGTTATTTCCGATTTGCCCAAATGAGATCATGTATGTGTCAGTTAGCTTACTGATTCGGCTGCATGTGACTTCTCTCCACCAGAATAAAGATGGCATCTCTTAGCCTCTCTTGCAGCCAGTCACGGCCCTGGAACTAACTTCTGGCCATTGGGTGTGAGGGGCGGTCACATGTGCGCCCTTCAGGACATGCCCTCTCTTTGCCTCATCCCACTGCGGTGGTGAGAGGGAAGGTGTGGTGGCAGCCATCCTGGGCCATCAGGATCATGGCAACAAGACCCAAGGTGCCTGGATTTCTGACGACTGCTTCAACAGGAGAGACACACTCAGCTCAGACTTATGCGAAACAAAGAAATTTCTATCTTGTTTAAGCCTCTTCAATTCAGCTACATGTGGTGAGTCTCTATCACACTAATTCATATGACAAATGCCCTGAAAATTCTGGATGGGATTTGCTATGAGATGTTTGAAGATTAAGAAAAATATTGCTGATCCTTAAGCTTAAGAACTATATTCTCAGCTCTCCACATACAAATAAGAATTCTCCTGTGACGATCTGCATTTTTCTTCAGAGACCGTAGTAGGAAACAAGGGTTTTAGAGTCCTTGGGCTGACTACACAATTCTCCACGTCTCTAGCGCAGGTCGGAGGATGTTCTTAAAGGGAGAACTGATGAAATGAAGGCTCGGTCGGCCAGGCGTAAGGCCCAGCCCAGCATCAACACAAACGCTGCCTCCTCCCCATGCTGGTTCTTGGGAAATAACTCTTTCCTCCAAGGAGGGAAACAGTGGAGCACAAGATCAGAGAGCAGAGGAAGGGCAGAGATTTTTCATTTCCCCTAAACATCACTTCTGCAACTTTGCCTCATGTTACCATGGTTACCAGACGACTTCTGAATTAATTTCTACAGAAACAGCAATCGTTGAAGCCGATAAGCCCAGCATTCACCCAGGGGCCTTCATTAATAATAGGAAATACGGGCCATCTGCTAAAAATGCACACGATGAAATAGTCTTTTCTTTCAACATTTCCTTTTAATTGTTCACCAGTATTCAAACTGGAGGCACAGAATCGGGGGCACAATGAAAAGAAGAGGAAAAAACACAGCCCTGCCATGGAATTTAATATTCTGCTACTCCGGCTTTGGACATCTAACCATCGGTGTGGGTGCTTCAGAGTATTGGTTAGTAGCAAGGCCCTAATACCAGGTTCCAAATAATGCATTAAGTGGAAAATACGGAATAAATTCTGTGAAAGAAAGGCTGTGTCTCAATTTTAAGATTTTTATGAGTCTTT
The DNA here is from genome assembly GCF_021613505.1 of Equus quagga. Taxonomy (NCBI): domain Eukaryota; kingdom Metazoa; phylum Chordata; class Mammalia; order Perissodactyla; family Equidae; genus Equus; species Equus quagga. The sequence goes on along the minus strand of NC_060268.1, from coordinate 1,063,684 downwards.
TGTTTGAAAAGAGTTCCATCAAACCGGAACACGCAGATGAATCACCTCCTGCCTGCGCAGAATTCATAGTGGGTTTTCTAGCCCTCTCTGTCTTCCTTCTATAATCAAACTGCACTTGGCTGTTAGGATAATAATTCAAAAACAGCACTTTCATCATATTATTTACCTGTCAAGAATCTAAATGTTATTATTTTGTTTGCTCAGTTCTCACTCCCTTAGAACCCCCTCAAAGGCCTCTATCTGCCCTTCGTCCCTTACTGTCCAGCTGACCCCTCTCCTCCTCACCGCCTCTTAGTCAGTATCATTACACCCTCTGCATACATCACACTCTTCTCATGTTTATGGAACCATACAGTCTGTGCTCTTTTGTGTCAGCTGTTTTTACTCGATATAAAGTTTTTGAGATGCATTCGTATTGTTACACATATCAGGAGTTTATGGCTGAGCGGTACTCCATCATGTGGATATTCCACAACTGGTTTACTGATGCTCCTGTCCACAGACATCCAGGCTGTTCCCAGTTGTAGGTTGTTTTGAATATGACTACTACGAACATTCTTGTAGAAGTTTTTTGTGGACACTTTTCCATTTCTCTTGGGTAAACACCTAAGAGTGGTACTGTCGATTCACATGTAGATAGATGTTTAACTTTATAAGGAATTGTCAATTTTCCAAAAATCCTTTTATTCTCCCACTAGCAATGGATGAAATTTCTAGTTGCTTCATATCCTTGCTAGTATTTGGTATTGTCAGTCTCTTTAATTGTATAAAACATAACATAAAATATAATTATAATGTATAGCATAAAATGGTATCTTCCTGTGGTTTTCATTCATCTTTACTTGATGATTAATGATGCTGAACACCTTCTCACATGCTTAATGGCCATCCTTTATTTTCTTCTGCAAGGCGTCTGCTCAAATATTTTGTCATTTTTAAATTGGATTGTTTGCTTTTTATTGCAGGAATATATACACCAGATGCAAGTTCTTTGATACATGTTTTATTTTTCTACTAGTCTGTGTCCTGATGCCCTCTGATTGTAGAAAATTTTTAAATTTTGATGAAGTTATTTATATATTGTGTGTGGGTGTGTATGTGTGTGTTTGTGTGAGGAAGACTGGCCCTGAACTAACATCTGTGCCAATCTTCCTTATTTTATATGTGGGATGCTGTCACAGCATGGCTTGATGAACAGTGTGTAGGTCTGTGCCTGGGATCCAAACGTGTGAACCCCAGGCTGCCCAAGCAGAGTGTGTGAACTTAACCACTATGCCACCAGGCCAGCCCCAATTTATATATTTTTTTCTTTTATCGTTAGCACTTTTTGTGCCCTCTCTAAGAAATGTTTGCTCTTTCCAAACTGAAAATACATTCTCCTATGTTTTCCTCTACAATTTTATGGTTCCAATCCATACTTTCAGGTCTATAATCCAATTCAAATTACTGTTTGTATATAGACTGATGCTCATTTTTTTAAAATTAACTAATTAATTAAATTAATTATCCTACTTGGGATTCTGTTAGCTTTTTTGGCTCCATGGGTTGAAGTAATTCTTCAACTCTGGAAAATTCACAGGCATCAGCTCTTCAGAAATTTTTTGTTCCTACCCTTTCCCCGCTATTCTGGGACTCCAATGATATGTGTTAGGCCGTATAATATTACCCCACAAATTTTAGACCTTCTGTCTGTTTTTATTAGTTTTCACTTTTTTTCCTCTTAGTGTTTCAGTTTAGATGATTTCTTTTTTTTTTTTTTAAAGATTTTATTTTTTCCTTTTTCTCCCCAAAGCCCCCCAGTAAGTAGTTGTACATTCTTTGTTGTGGGTCCTTCTAGTTGTGGCATGTGGGATGCTGCCTCAGTGTGGTTTGATGAACGGTGCCATGTCTGCTCCCAGGATTCGAACCAATGAAACACTGGGCCGCCTGCAGCGGAGTGCGCAAACTTAACTACTCGGCCACGGGGGCGGCCCCTAGATGATTTCTTCTTCAAGTTCACTGATTCTTTCCTCTGCTATGTCCAGTCTGTTATTAAGCCCAATTAATAAGTTCATTTATGATATAGCACTTTTCATTTCCAGTATTTACATCAGTTCTTTTTTTATGGTTTTCCTCTCTCTGCTTAAATCACTCATCTATTTATGCACGTTATCTACCTTTCCTACTAAATCTTTTAATATGCTTATCATACTTACTTTGAAATCCCTGTCTGATAATACCAATATCTGGACCATATCTGGGTCAGCTGTGGTGACTCCTCCTGGTCTTGACCATGGGGCACAGTTTCTGGATTCTTCACATTTCACAATTTTTGATGGTATGCCAGACACTGTACCGAAAAGAATAACTCAAGTGCCAATTCTGCGAATAGTAGAGTAGTTGTTATTGGAACAACCCTCATATAAGCATCAATTATAAACGCTGGGCAAAATACATATTTTAAAAGTATTTGAAGGCATTGGAGAGCAAGTAAAAGCAAAAACTGGATGGAATCACATGCAGATGTATGTTATGCGGATTTTCCTTGGGGGCAAGGGCAGCTGGAAAAAGCCGAGGTCTTACTGGCCTGTGGTCAGGGCAAACAGAGTTCACATCTGCCAGAGTGGCCAGAAATTGAGAGGGTAATCCTATAAAAGGGAGTGCTACAGAGAGCAGAACACTGTGAGCTGCATTCAACCCCCTGGAATGCGTGGCTGATCCCTGAACTATGGAAGCACGAGAGACTCTGGAGAGCCCAGGGGAGCCCAGTCACAGCTGTAAGGGTGGAACAAGGGAGCAGAGACACCTATGGCTGTCACGGAAGGGAGCCTGAGCCTGGGCCCTGCAATGTGGAGCAGTTGGTAAACACCCGGGGACATTAAACTTCCACAAGATCAAAGTGATCACCCAGTAATTTATACATGCACCAGGAAAAAACACTCTTCAGAGAAATAACAGAAACCAGAATTTTAAAAATGTATCATCTACAATGTCCAGTATATAAGAAAACATTATGAGACGTGGAGAAATAAGAAATGAGATCCATAGTTAAAAAAAATAAAAGAATGAAAACCTGTCAATAGACAGCCAGCCCTGAAGGCCTAGTGGTTAAAGCTTGGTGGTCTCCACTTAGGCAGCCCGGGTTCAGTTCCTGGTCGCAGAACCACACCACTCATCTGTCAGTAGCCAGGCTGTGGCAGTGGCTCACACAGAAGAACTAGAAGGACCTACAACTAGAATATACAACTATGCACTGGGGCTTTGGGGAGGGAAAAAAAAGGAAGATTGGCAACAGATGTTAGCTCAGGGTAAATCTTTACCAGCAAAAAGAAAAAAAATTGTCAATAGAAACAAAATCCACGATAACCCAGATGCTGGATTAGCAGAGAAATACCTCAGAAACAACTATTGCGGTATGTTCAATGACTTAAAGAAAAGGATAGTCACGATGTATGAACACATGGGGAATTCCAACAAAGAAATGGAAGCTAAAAAAAAGAACCAAATGGAGATACTAGAACAGCAAAGTATAATATCTGTAATAAACATCAATTTAATGGGCTTAACAGTATACTGAAGTGGGCAGAATAAAGGTTCTGAAAAGAGATCAATAGCAATTATTCAACCTGAAGGAAAGAGAGGAAAAAAAGGTTAAAAAATGAACAGACTTTCAGTGGCCTGCAAGAAAATATCAAGCAGCCTAAAATACATTTAATTAAAGCAGAATAAAAAGAGGAGATCAAGAATAATGCAGAAAAACGATTTGATGAGATAGTGGTCAAAATTTCCAAAATCTGGTTTAAAAAAAACCTGAAAATTTATAATTCAAAGAAGCTCAGTGAACTCCACATAAGATAAACTAAAAAGCAAACAAATCAACCAAACACACACCCAGACCATGGTAGTGACACTCCTAAAAACCAAAGAGAGAGAAAATCACAAAATTAACCAGAAAAAGACACATTACCTAGAGGGGATGACAATACAAGTGACAGCCACCTTCTCATCAGAAACAAGGAAGGAAAGATGGTCACAGAACACACGATTTTTAAAGTGCTAAAAGAAAATAAGAGGCAGAATTCTACATCAATGAAAATAACCTTCAAAGCTTAGGGCAAAATAAAGACATTTTCAGATAAACAGAAGCTAAGAGAATCTGTCTCCAGAACACTTGCACTAAAGGAAATGTTACAAGCACTTTTTTAGGGTGAAGTGGAATGATATCAGATTGCAATCTGAATCTGCAGAAAGGAACAAAGAGCACCTGAAATGGGGTAAACATATATGTATGATATATAAAGACTATACACTTTTCCCCTTAATTAATTAAATTTATTAATGTATTTAACTTAAGGAATATGACTGTTAAAGGTCAAAATTACAACACTGTAGGGTGGGGTTTACACATATGTAGACGTAATATATATGATAACAGCAAAAAGCAAGAGGTGGGGAACTGAACTGCCTGTTCCAGGGTCTCTGTTTTACGTCAATGTCAGCTCCAGGCAGACTGCGATCAGTTAAGGGTGCACATTAGACTCATGACAGTAGCCACTAAAAATAATGCTAAGAACTTTAGCTAAAAGCCCAATATAGCAATTATCTTAAACCCTAAAAAATGTCTGATGACCCCAAACAAAGGCAGGAAAGAAAAACAGAGAGGCCAACCAACCAGGCAGCAATAAGCAAATGGGGCCAATAGGAAAATGGCAGAGTTAAATCCACCCTACTTGATCACTATATTAAATTCAAAAGTCTAACCACCCCAATCAAAAGGCAGAGATTGACTGAATAAATTAATCCCAACTATAAGCTGTCTATGAGAGAAGTACTTTTTTTTGGTGAGGAGATTGGCCCTGAGCTAACATCTGTAGCAAATCTTTCTCTTTTTTCTCTCTCCCCAAAGCCCCAGTACATAGGCGTATATCCTCGTTGTAGGTCATTCCAGTTTCTTTATGTGAGATGCCACCACACCACGACTTGAAGAGTGGTGTGTAGGTCTGCACCCAGGATCCAAACGGGCAAACCCCGGGCCACCTAACCCCAAAGCACGCAAATTTAACTACTCGGCCATGGGGCTGGACCCAAGAGAGGTACTTTAAATATCTGTATTTTAAAGGTACAAAAGTTAAAAGAAAAGGGACAGAGGGCCAGCTCCATGGCATAGTGGTTAAGTTCAGCACACTCCGCTTCGGTGGTCTGGGTTCCCAGGTTCAGATCCCAGGTTGAGCCTATACCCACTTGTCAGCCATGCTGTGGGGGCAACCCACATATAAAGTGGAGGAGGACTGGCACGGATGTTAGCTCAAAAAGAGGAGGATTGGCAACGGATGTTAGCTCAGGGCTAGTCTTCCTCAGCAAACAAAACAAAGCAAAATAACAAAAAAGAAAACGGGCAGAAAAAGAAAGAAAATAATAAAGAGCAGAAACCAATGAAATTGGAAACGAACAATAGAGAAAATTTTAAAAGTCAGTAGTTGATTCTTTGCAAAATACTGATCAAGAAACAGAGATAGAAAAGACAGATTACTGACAAGAGGAGTGGAAGAGAGGCTATCCCAACAAACCCCATGAACATTCAAAGGATAACCAGGGAACATCACCAACGGCTCTATGACAGCGAATCCACGTGTCAGATGGCTCTGTTCAGGCATGAGTTACAGAGCTGCTGGCTGTGAGCTCAACAACAGTGAATTCACAGTATGTATTAAACAAGGTGTCTATAAACAGAAACACATAACACGAGGTTATATATTGATCATGTGGCAAAAATGTTGCGACCAGAGGCTGGCAGGAAGCCAACTCCGCCTTCCTCCGAGGAGGATGGTTCAGCGTTGGCGAATTCAGTGTGCGCGGTGACTCCGCAGACCACAACTACCTCGAGTGACAAGAAGTGACTGCATGCCTTTGTAAAAAGTGGACAAACCAAAGACACACAGGGCCACGTGTCACCTGGGACATGAGACAGTGTATTTCTTTCTGGAGGTGAAAACTGTTGTTATTGCTCCTGTGGACTGAACATGCAAAGCCTGCTCATATCCTCCGGTCCCCGTAGGCACTGGACTCACACAGTCCAAGGTCTCTTTGTCTTGATGGAGATGGAAGGTGTCCAGAACCAGGATAGAAAATGATGAGTCAGAAATTCAGACAACAGGGACTGTCATATAAGATAATGTAAGATAATAAGATAGTGCAAATAATCTTGGGATATTAATACATTTACACTTTGAGGCTGATGGGGAAGACAGAATAAGACTCATATTGCCTAAGAAAGTGATGGCAAGTGGACACCATCTTAAATACCAAATCTGATGGGTCGGTACTGGTTTCTCAGTGTGCTGCATTAAGGATTCCAAGCTGTGTTTGAGTCACACCTGGATTCACTGGGAAAAGTGCCACGATTGGCGATGATGGTTGCCATGGGCCTGGAAAGAGGAGCGGCAAGGTGCTAGGTATTTGCCAGTCCTGGTCTCAGCAGTGTGAGGGGCACCAGGACGGGACGGCATGGCGACAAGGGGACCAGAGGGCACGGAAGGGATCTTTCTCTTCTTCCCAGTTTTGCTCTGGGCTGCCCATGCTTTTGCTCTGGGCAGCCCATGCTGCGCACAGCGGAAGGCACAAAGGGCAGGACTGGCAGCTCTGGGCTCCCAGGTAAATACCTGTACCTTCAGGAGGGTCTGGGAATATCCCCACTTCTTTCTTGATCATTAGGTGAAATTTCTCTCTTCTTTATGGGGAGACTCCTGAAATAGTAGTCTTCATACTGTATCTTATCTTATTACAGGACAAAAAATACTGAAGGAGGGTAAAGCAATTAGGTTTCTATGAAAAACCTATTTGTATATTTGACCCATATCCAAGGAAAGTTCCTTAACCTCTGAAATAGTGAACTATTATTTAAAATTTTCTATTTTCTTGCCATAGAATCAGTTATGGATTAACAGACTGTACTACCCATCTAAATAAGGATTTAAAAAATAAAACAGCTCACATAATACATAGGAGGAATTCAATTTTTCATGGACAGGGTTTAAAAAAAAAAGACATAGATAAGGAACAAAGTCTTTCTATTGAGATAATGGACCAGAAAAAGAAGGCTTACCTCTGGAAACTTTTGAAATTCATATTTAATATGAAATCACAATTACTTTTTTGGAGGTCACGGAGGCTTCAATTCATTTCTTATAGACTATTTGAATAGCTCTTACTTTCACTTAAGAAAGAATTGTTCTCTTTTGAAAATGTATTTGCAATTGCACTGTTTGCTCTTAAAAAACCCTTCTCCCTAAATTGCTTTCTGCTATCTCTCAGTGAAGCTATGAAATATACAGAAAACCTGATAAAGACTCGATAGAGAGCAGTGAGCGGGGCAGCAGCTCCGCGTCGAGAGAAGATTACAACTGAAAACAGAGGTGGCAGATCTTTTCTAATTAGTACCTCTGGCCCACAAGGAAAAAGCAATTTATTTCAGAACTAGGCTTTTTTTTAGTATGTATGGATAAAAAAGAAATTTAAAAAACAAGTGAGTAAAAAGAAGGCAGATAACTCAATGGAAAAGTGGGCAAAGGGCTTAGACTTCGTACAAATGAGGGCGTTTAAGTGACCAGACAATGTACGCAAACATGTTAACCACTGGTTACACAACTCTGTGATTCCACCATACGCCACTAGGACGACTAAAACGAAAACACAGACCTCAGCAAGTGCCGGCCACAGCGAGGAGCAGCCTGGTGGGACATCCCATGCCCCACCGCTCGGTCACGCTGTCGGGCAGCGTGCACTGATGCTAACCTTATGCTCACCCATCACCAGCAACCCTTCCTAGGGAAACACACAGCAGAACTGCTTACCTTTGGGCCTCAAAGGACGGGTCTGTAACGTTTACAGCTACACTACTTGTAACAGCCAAAACCTGCCAACTGCCCAAACACCCACCGGTGGCAGAAGGGATCAATTGTGGAATATTCTTAAAATGGAACACTATAAAACAACAAGAATGAATGATCTAAAACTGCATGCAGCAATATGAATTAATGCAACAAACATGAAGATGAGCAAAGAAAGCCACACGTAAGAGTGAGTGCTGTGTGAGTACATTCATGTGAGGCCCCAAACCAGGCAAAACCAATGTGTTGTTAGAAGTCGGGATGCTGGTGACCCCCGGCAGGGGCAGGCCAGGATGCAGGTGACCCCTGGCAGGCTCAGGTCGGGATGCTAGTGACCCTTGGCAGGGGCAGGCTCGGATGCTGGTACCCTTGGCAGGGTGGTTGGGATCATCCACTGGGAGGGAGCAAGAGCAGGGCTTCCGGGGGCTGACAACATTCTTTCTTGATTTAGTGCTAATTACACAGGTGTCATCAGTTTGTGAAAATTCATTGAGCTGTATATTCATGATTTCTACACGAAAACTTCCCGCAATGTATCTTTTTTCCTGCAGCTGCAGGCTTAAATAATTTTAGAAATTATCTTAGAAAACTTGCAATCTGGCAGTTCCTGCCACCTGACATAAAGCAAAAGAGCTAACGAGGAGTGGTGCTGTGCAGGGGCTGGCTTGTCCTGGCTCTTCTCAGCTCCGAGGTCAGTGCCCTCATGTCGGGTAGCCTACGTCAGCCATGGCAAATGGCACAAATGGCACAAATAAGGGCTTGACGTATTTACCAGCAACCGTGGACAATGACAAAACCCCCACATCTGTTTCTTCCGCATCAATAATCATCACTTGAGATGGAAGGATGTGGCACCTGAAATGAACACATTACTCCTCTTAGCAGTTCAGCACCGGACTGTGGCTCTTGTCCTCAGAGAAGGAACTCCAGGCCAGGTTCGCATCCCAACTCCATCTTAAAAATCCCCACGATGCGGGTGAGAAGGCCCAAGCACACTCACCCATTTTGTTCCCACCTTTCATTTTTTCAATCAAATCTTCCTTCTCACTTTAGGAAACAAATAGAAAAAAACAGCTTTTTATTCTTTCTGAACTGCCCCCTCCAGCCCGCTCTTTTCTTTCTCTGCAAGGAAATGACGAATGTCATCTGTGGACAAGAATCATGACAGATCCGCCAGTGGGATGTCCCACGCAGGATGGGGAAGCAGAGCTCCAAGCTGGGGGTCCTGTGCTCCCTCCACCTGTGCTGTCAGCCGCCCTCTCTCTGGCTCTGGAGCCCCTGGGGCACTTCCAAGGCCTCGTAAAATGAGGGGAACAGAAGATGCTGCAGATACCTGGTTCATCGTCCTTTGATCCCCAAATGTTGAAGCCCCAACGAAAAGACTTGAAACAGGAGGAAAATTAAAGAGCCTCTTCACAAAGGCACGAGCAGCAGGTAGCAGACAATTTTATCCAAGAGTCAGAGAAACATCAATAAATCCAGATCCCAATTAAAGTTGCCACTGACTGGGCGCTTGACTCTATCTGACGGTACCTCCTTCCACACACGAGAGGCTGGGGGTCCAGAGGAGTCAGCGGGTTGCCCAAGAGGCGGACACAGGTCAGAACAGGAGCCTCCAACTCTGCATCACCTGCTTTTCCTATCAGAGTTGGCCTCCGCTATTCCCAGTTCCCTGATGGACCCCACCCCCACTCTTATTCCATGTTAATGTTTCTGAAATTGAGATGTACCTTACAATTCGCTTTCTTATTTTTTTCTAGAAAAAAAAATTTTAAAGCCTGTTATTAAGTTGTTGGTGTCCTGGAATCTAGGCGATGTGAATTCACAACAGATATTTACTTTTGAAAAATAGGCATGTGCCAAAGATTTCTTTATATTGAAAGTGTCTCTAGTACATTTAAAATAGGACTTCGTCTACACAAAGTTTTCAGGAGCACACGCCCACCGGAGGCTGCATTTTGGAAGCACGCCTTAGCAGCTTGTTGCCTGTCAATCTTTTTCTCATTTTTGCTGCCCTCCTTAAAGTCATGGCCCGAATGAATTCCTTGCAAACACTCAGAGGTGAGTGAGAGTGAGGAAGCTTTGGAGCAGCAGGCTCTGAGGAAAAACAATTGGTGACACAGATGGCCGAACTGCCCTAACTCTCAGGGCTTTGGGGGAGGGGTCCGATCTGTCTCAGTTTCTCACTGCTCTTGGCCAAATTCTGAGTGAGGGTTAATTTCATGTGTCAACCTGACTGGATCACACGGTGCCCAGATACCCTGTTAAACACTATTTCTGGGGGGGGGGGTGTGAGGACGTTTCTGCATGAGATTAGCATTTGAATCAGCAGGCTGGGTAAAGCAGACGGCCCTCCCCAGTGTGGGCCAGCATCGCCCAATCCACTTGAGGGCCCACACAGAACAAAAAGTGGAGGAATGCTCTCTCTGCCTGACGGCTGAGCTGGGACACTGGTCTTCTCCTCGCTCGGACCAGGTCTTACACCATTGGCTCCCTGGTCCTCAGGCCCTCAGACTCAGACTGAACCACAGCACCTGCTCGCCTGGTCTCCAGCTCGCAGGTGGCAGGTCACGGGACTCCTCAGGCCCCAACTGCATGAGCCAATTCCTTATAATAGATCACAATATACCCTATTGGTTCTATATCTCTGAAGACCCCGGCTAATCCACCCAACTTCTACCTCATTTGGCGTAAAATGCACTGAACGCAAAAGAATCCTTCAAGGGCTCTCTTGTCAGAGAACATACAACTTAAAAGAGTATTACAGCAAGGATTCAACAACTATTCCGTGAAATAAACTTTAATTCAGCAAGCAGGGTTTACCCCTCTTCTTTTCTCACTGCGGCATCCCCAGCACCTACAAGAGTACAGAAGCACCAGGACGAATGACCGAATGACCTCTGAGCAGTGAAAGCATTAATCACTGAAGAAGGTCTCATTGAGCCTGCCCTGAGTAAGGGGGTGGGGGCGTGTTCACAGATGAGGGAGCCGAGTCACAGAGGGCTTAAATAACTTACCAGAGGTAAACTCAAGTACATGAAGAAGGCGACCTTTTCTGGCTCCGAAGCCTGGGCTCAGAATCTCCTGGCCCCTCTGCTGGAGGAGCGACACGTTCTCCAGGCCAGGGGTGCCTCTGAGGGGCTGTCATAACCTCCTGCCAGAAGTTTCTGTCTCCTGGGCCGTGCCTCTCCATTTCTCTATCCGCTGCCTCTGTGGAAGGTCCTGTGTCTTTCCCTCTCTCCCAGGAGGGACCGACGTGTTAGGGGACCAACTGTCAGAGTTTCAGCTGCCCTCCACGCTCCGTGCAGCTCTCTACTCTATGGGTGCTCCATTCTAATAAAAAACTCAGATTTATCACAAAAGACTTTCCCACCCACTCATTCTCTCATTCAGTCCGTGTCACTGCCCACTGGCAGGTGACACTAGCTCACATTACTCAGGCACTGATTCTGGCCGGGCGCTGTTCCAGGGGCTCCGTGTCTGCCATTCCCTTCATCCTCACCACAGTCCCGAGAGGTTGGTCTGATTATTATCTCCATTTTTCAGATGAGAGAATGGAGGCACAGAGAGGTGAAGGGACTTACCCAAGTTCACACAGCTCAGCGGTGGGAAGGCCAGGGGTTAAACGCAGCCAGCCTGCTTCAAGGCCCAGCTCCTTGCCCCTCCACTGTGTTGCCTGAACAACAGCAGATGAAGAGACAGAGCCCACTCTTGCGGCCCCACACCAGCAGGCCCCACAGCACCTGCGGGCAGTGCCCCTGTGCTTTAGCCTCAGCAGGTCTCCAGTCCTGGGGCCCCAACTCTCCCTTTAGTGCTTGCTATCAAAGGGCTCAACCAGAAACTGGTTTTTCGATTTCTGCCATGCTCATTCTATTTCCTGTTTCTCCTGACTATTTTACTGTCTGTTAACCTGCATCCCTGCTGTGCTTGTCAGATTCTCCCAGCTTTTCCCCCCAGTTTTACTGAGATATAATTGACACACATCACTGTATGAGTTTCAGGCACACGGCGTGAAGGTTTGACTTACACATCGTGAAATGATTACCCCAATAAGTTTAGCTAACATCCATCATCTCATATGGATACAATAAAAAGAAATGGGGGAAAAAAAAGAAAAGAACCTTTTTCCTAGCTTATATATAGTGTCAAAATGCTTGTCATCATTTGCTTTCAGTCAAAAAGACACTAATGTGGCAACTTGACCACGGCATGCAGGATCAACAGCTTTCAGGAGCACCGAGGGAGGAGCCTCATCTTTCCTGTAGGTGACACGAAGGTTGGAGTAAGGTGACCATGAGCCGTCAGACTTAAGTCCTGGCCCTCAGTCTCAGTGTCAAGCCGCATGCAGCCCTCCTACCCCAATTCTAATGACCGTTACTATTAAATCGAAGAAACAGTCCACGGCGGGAAAGACACTGACAGGCAATCACATCTCACAGGACAGCTCACAACGCAAATCCTATTCTGGCAGCAGCCGTTCCACAACCCCGGTTTTAATATGTTCCAAGAACCAGTTCTTCTCAGAAACACCTGGGAATAAAAATGGCCACACGCCACTACCTGTGTGACCATTATCCCGTCGTCTTTGGGGGCATACAGAAGTGCTCCGTTTAGGTAGTCACTGTGTGAATCTCCTGTTGAGCAGCTGAATAAACCCGGAGCTCGGTGCCACTAAGCAGCCAGGGGTCTCATGCTATGCCATCCGTGTCCCGAATCTGAGGCAACAGTGAGGGCCTCCCCCAGGCCACATGGGGCCTTGAGGTGGTTATGCGAGGGGGGAGCTCTGAACGCAGATCACCTGAAGTCCCTAACATCGCTGGGAAGGCTGAAGAGCAGCAGGACAGAGGGAGGTAGAGGGTTTAGTCTAACACTGATCAATATGACTTAATCCCTGAAAAAAACCAGAAGATGCGAACAAATACTAAGTGAAATTAATTTTCATGTCTAATATTTATGCAAATTTTATACCAATCCCTTCAGATATACTAATTAAAGAATTTCTCTAAAAACACTGGCTTAGTTTTTGATGGCTGCATCTCATAATGATAACCTTTTGTACATGTACTTTTAGAAAACTTACTAATTGACCATAAGCCAAAAGCCATCATAACATGCAAATTAATAACATAAATGATAGATTGATGACTTTGTTCTCATAAAAGTAAGCAGGAGCCTTAAGGAAGCGAAACTGTAATATAATTGAACTATTTGGCTCCACTCAGAAGACGACAATTGACAAGTCTTTGGCCAGCCTCCAAACTGTGTAATCACTGTCTACCTTCTAATTCATTCCTTCCCTGTTTTGCAGATGAAATTTACAAATTATTCTTTACTTCCTGCCTTCAGTGTAAGCAGGGCTTCCAGGCTCTACTGAATATCCACATTTCGTGTCAGTGGTGGCTATCTAGCAATGGATTCTGTGTTTGTATTTAGTTAAATCATTTTACAGCGTGTTTCAAAAGAAAAGAGTTATGTGAGTGCATTTTTATACAACCCAGATGTATGTGTTGGGACCTTATTTTATCACCCCAAGTGCTGGGCCAAGCAGATCTCAGTAACCTATTGTTGGGACCAGTGCCAGCCCTGAAGCTGCTACCCACGAGGTATGATTTGGGAGCTGTCGGCACTCAGACCTTCAGTGGGAAGGAAGCCAGGGCTGGGAAAACCAGCGTCAGGCTGGAGACAGAGGGCGCACAAGCCAGATGGGCGGGCAGAGAGACTCCCCAGAAGTTGCTGGTCAAGGACCTGGAGATGGATGAGCAGACTGGACACACACTGGTCAGAGCAAGGCATGCAGATGACCAGGAAGGAAGGCACATACATTGGACCCAAAGCTGAGCTTGCAGACGGGTAGGCAGGAACTGGAAGGTTCACAGGAGGAGGGGAGGGGAGGAGTAGAGAATGCTGGTGGTCAGGTAGGTGCCAACAAAGCTGACAAGTAGTGCAGCAAAAGGGGAGAGGACCAACAGGAGACTCTCTTTCACTTCATCCCACAAACTTCTTTTGTGCTTCTGGCTAGAGCAGAAGCCAATCCGAGTGGACGGCCACACTGCCGCGCGGCATTCTCCCAATGCGAGTGGATGGCCACACTGCCGTGTGGCATTCTCCCTGTGTGAGACGCAAAGCAGAGCCCACTGTCCACAAATCGCTCCTTTCCCAGCTCATGCTGAAACTGTACCACCAGACTGATCCTTTGAGCAAGGGCACCGTCTATTGAAGGGCAATGTTAAAAAAAGAATACCTTACTGATAATGTAGGAACACTAATTCAACAGTATACACATCTATAATTTCCCATTGAAGAGAACAACACAGTCAAGGTCACCTGGATAGGTGTGGACGTGCAGCACAGAAGAGCTGGGATCACGGTTGTCCGGGGCGCGGAAGAGCACCCAAAGGAGAGAACAGGGGACAGAAGATGGATGTCAGAGTTCTTAACCGAAGTTCTAAGAAAGCAGGGGTTTTTGGTAATATGTACCGTATGACTTTGGTAATTTACTGAAGTGTTCTGGGATTTATTTTTCTGTCTTGGGAGGGGGTTGGGGAAATGATCGCAAAGATCCAGTGTCCCAATTCTGTCAACTCATAACTCAAACGTAGGGGAAGAATCCACCAACTTGACACCCTGGAGTGACTTTTGTGAACGGTAACAGTAAGTAACAGAAACCACAGGACCACTGGAACTTTATAACATTGCACTGAAGTAGACTCCATCACCAAAGTCAGGAGAAGTGGAACTCGGGGCAGAGGAGGCACAGCCACCACATCCAGGGACCTTGATCACTACATTACTTCCTCCTCCTGCTTTTGGACCTTTCCATGTTTCCTATTTGTCAGGAGCCAATCCTTATAGACCTTATCTGAGCTCTGCCTCAGAACTGGCTCACAGAGCTTATTGGTCAAGGAATTAGCAGTAGGTCATAGGAGGCCAGATTTGACAAGTTTTTCCTCACACTCAGCTCTGTGTCTGCTTTTTGCTTCCTGTGTCTCTAAGAGATGAGACACTCCTATCGCTGTTCCTTCCATTGAAAAGTGAGTATGTCTCCAAGATATATAAAGAACTCTTACAACTCAACAATAAAACACAAGTAACTCAATTAAAAAATGGGCAAAGGATCTGAATAGTCCTATCTCTAAAAAAGATATAAAAATAACCAATAAGCACATGAAAAGATGCTCAACATCACTAGTCATTAGAGAATTGCAAATCAAAACCACAATGGGACACGACTTCAAACCCACTAGGATGGCTATAGTCAAAAAGACGGATAATAGCAAGTGTTAGTGAGGATATGGAGAAATTGGAACCCTTAGACATTGCTGGTAGGAAGGTAAGAGTGCAGCATCTTCAGGAAAGAAGAATCAAGAATATTCTCAATGCTAGAAGTATTAATTTTCTCTTTGGCTTCAGGGTTTTTAAAACTCATGTAAAATATTTATGTGTTGATTTGCCAATTACTACCAGTAGTTTTAGTAATTTTTTTTTTGAGGAAGATTAGCCCTGAGCTAACTACTGCCAATCTTCCTCTTCTTGCTGAGGAAGACTGGCCCTGAGCTAACATCCGTGCCCATCGTCCTCTGCTTTATACGTGGGACGCCTGCCACAGCATGGCTTGCCAAGCGGTGCCATGTCCACACCCGAGATCTGAACCGGTGAACCCCGGGCTGCTGAGAAGCAGAACGTGTGAACTTAACTGCTGCGCCACCAGGCCAGCTCCCTTACTAATGTTTTGTATCCACATAGCAAGACCTTACTATCAATTCAAACTTTTCCACAGAATTTTTATACACAGTGACCAGAGGAGTCATAAATCCATGTCCGAGTCTAGGTGTAAGGTGCCATTTTTGAACTGGGAGTGGTAGTTCCATTCTGCATCCTTGCACATCATACAAGTTTCTATATACTATATTTCTTGGTCTTCAAGGTAGACAGTAGAGAAAATTTTATTTAATACTGAATAATGTTTTAATTCCACCAAAAGCAGATTCGCTGCCATAAAGGCAGAGGACAGCCAGACAACATGAGCTGAATGTAAGTGTCAAGCCTCTTTACACTGGATGGATTGTGTCCTGAAAGCAGTTGACCATATTCCTTGCTGAGTCTTGGCCAGATGATTGATGATCAATAAAATCAGTAACAACTGCTTGTTGAAAGCACCACAGATTTATCTGTGCCACGTAGGATTTTTAGACTGGATGGAAGTCCACTTTCATCTGACTAACGTGCTCGGGGTAACATTCCAGAGATGCGGGAGGGGGCAGGGCATAGCATAAGCAAGACCACTTTATCAAGCTCACGAATTGGTGCGTCTGGTGATGGCATAAATCTCATCAGGAGCACTATGAAATGGACTACACACATCTAGAGTAAAATCCACTGCTGGTTATCTGCACAGATGAAAAAAAACTAAAGAGCAAATGATTAAAAATGGTGGATTATGTTATAGAGTCATTTCCCTTAGCTTTGGGGAGTAGTACTTAGAGTTGAACCTGTGCATGTTTGACTTTCTGAGCATTTGCTTCCTACAAAATCAAAAAGCTTTGGGTGGAAACTGTCACTCCCCACTTCACATTTACTGCATTCTGCAACCTGCTTTGTTCAGAGACCAGATAACGTCTTAGACTGACGTACAGCATGGTCAGAGCAGCCCGGCTCTCTCGCAGGCTCTTCCTGGAGCATGGGAGAGCATGATAAATACTTGGCATCAAATAGTTGCCTCTCAAAATGCAAGCTGCAAGCAAAGGAAAAGTAAAGAGAGGATGAACGAAAATCTCAATAAAGCGGAACTGATGTTATCTGGCTGGAAAGTCAGCCTCATACAAATAAATCAGCAGTAGATGGGAATTAACCATTTACGTGTACCAGCTAACGACAGAAGGCAGCTATCCCCACACCAAAGGACAATGCCTGGCATTCGACTTCCAAAGCTAATTCTTTAAGGAACAGTTTCTTCTTGGATCAGAGCTATTCACACAAAATGCACAGTTCTGGTTCTACGAAAGCCTTGTGAAAAACAATTTTATCTGCCAGTGTTTAAGTCCATTCTTCAAAAGTAGGCTTTTCCAGTTCACATTTTCCTTTTTATATATATGGTAAAACGCAGGTCAGGAATACATGTATTTTCTTTTAACGTCCTCAGCAAAAGACACAAAAAAGAAATGAAAGTTAACACAGAGCAGATACCTGCTTACAGGTTTAAACATATTTCTGTTTTCCAAGATAGACTTATAAATATTTTGGATTTGCAGAAATAAAGATACTTAAAATGCCAAAAAAAAACCCCTCTACTTATTCTTTTATGTCATCTCTGTCTATAAATCTTGAGATGATTATTTTGTTAGAAGAGGGACAATAAATCCATGGCTGGACTGATGGAACCTCACTGTCCATCTGTCGCTAGCCTGGTTCTGACAAGGAGGCAGGACGCACCCCTCACAAGGTAACTGGCCTACCTGGTGCATCTCCAATGATCTGGTCTACAGAATACTCAACATACTTGTCTCTTCATTCCCTCCGTGCCGTATTTTCCTCTCTCAATTTATTTTGTCACAAGGGAAGTTAGGAGACAAATGACTTTTAATTTCTCAGTAATTTTCATACATGAGAACTAAAGGATCTCAGTTATTTGTCACGTCACTGTAATTTATAAGACCATAAAGCCGTGCTTTAATAACTCTCATAAATATATAACAGGTCCTGTATTTCCTGTGATTATCAGGAGGTAGGACAGACAGAAGCTTAGCACATGAGCTATGGAGTCAGACAGCGTGGATTCAAAGCCTGGCTCTGCCACTTAGAACTGGTAGGACTTTCTCACCTTTCTGTGCCCCAGTTTTCTCGTAGGAAGATGTGCAAATTCTGAAGATTAAAGGAGAAAATGCCTGGAAGGGGCTTAGAACAGTACCCGGCATATAGTAAATGTTTGGTACATTTTTAGCAAAAAGTATGAAATACAGGCTTTTAAATTTAATTATTACTGTCAGGCTAATATAGCAAGTTTGAAATATTGGGATATGCTGCCAATCATTAATCTTCTTCTTACTGATTCTTTTCTTCTTTAAACAAACCTTTCTTTAACATCTGCTAAGTGCAGAAATGGGGGGAACAAAGATATGTAAGAAACGTCTATGACATTGAGTTATTAGGGTCCAGCGGGAGACTCTAATAGGTGCAATTATAACACAGTGGGAGGAGGTCCAGTGTTGGAACACAGAGGCGGGAGCTATGAAGGAGGGTGGTAGGAGACAGAAGACAATGTGGGGCCACACTGTGAAAGGGAAGGAGACCGAGACGACCAGGTCTGTGTAGACATTCTGGTACAAGCAAGAGTTGAAACCACGGGGTGGATGAGCCTGTGGGGATAGGCACGTCCGGGAGGAGAGAAAAGTCAGGGATGTTTATTTACTCGTGAACAGAAACTCAACACGTTTTCTTGATTTTTCAGCTTAAAACGAATCAGTCAAAATGAAGAAAATTCTCTTTCTACAGTCAAGAAAAACTAAGTGTGTAAATAAGCCCAGCTGGGGTGGGGATGCTGCTGTTTGGGGGTCACTCCGGGGAGGGGGGGGGGGGGGCGGCCGGGGGTGGGGGGGGGGGGATGCTGCTGTGCTGGGGTCACTCCGGGGCCGGGGGGAGTGGCCTCGGGTGCTGGCATGGGGATGCTGCTGTGCGGGGGTCACTCCTGGGGAGGGGGAGCGGCCTCGGGCGCGGGTTGGCAGGCTGGTCTGGGGCGAGGCCGTCGAGGCCGGCTGATTGGACCTGGGCTTGGCAAGCTCAGTGGGGTGACCTGAAGGTCTAGTCTCGGAAATGGTGGCGGTAAGGCCTGGTGGACGAGGAGAGGGCTGGTGGGGAAGCTGGGAGGCCACAAAGGTCAGGGAAGAGGTGACTAGGCAGATGGTGCTGACTAGATCGGTGGCCACCATGCTGCCTGGAAGCCAGAAAAGCTAAAGAGACGTGCAGGCCAGGGCCAAACAGGAGGGGAACGAAATCGGGTGACTTCCCCAACACCCGTGTTAAGTGCATCCCGTGCATTCTGCTTGTTTTTTCCCATCTTCTCACTCGGAGCTGGTTCTCAGTTTAGGACAAGAGGCCCTAAACCAAGTTTAGGGTTGGGAATAAAACTGCCGTGAGAATGCCCCAGGGAAGCGGTTTTGGCTCTGAGGTGTCTTTGGGATGAATTAGATATGAAACCCAGATAGTCTCTATAATCTAGGTAGGCTGCTGGCGGCCCCTTTATAGCTAACTCTTCTTCCAGGATTAAAAAGTGACCCTGGATGTCAGTATGAAAACACTGGGAAAGCCTGGAATGGAAGGGCAAAGCCCTCTGCTAACTTTCAGAAACTGTTGTGCTGTGTGGTCACAGGAGCAACATTAGAATTTTACCCTTTCAATGGTGTCTTTTTTTGCTGTATCAAAAGTACTTTAGGGGCTGGCCCGGTGGTGCAGCAGTTAAGTTCACACGTTCTGCTTCAGTGGCCCGGGGTTTGCCAGTTCGGATCCTGGGTGCAGACATGGCACTGCTTTGCAAGCCATGCTGTGGTAGGCAACCCAGATGCCTGTGGTAGAGGAAGTGAGCACGGATGTTATCTCAGGGCCTGTCCTCCTCAGCAAAAAAAAAAAAAAAAAAAAATGGAGGATTGGCAGCAGATGTTAGCTCAGGGCTAATCTTCCTCAAAAAAAAAAAAGTACTCTAAGAACAATCTATTTCTACTACAATTTAATGAAAAACTCACTCAAACCAGTCATTTGGCATCATGCATACTTCAGTGTTCTCTATACTTCTCCGTCTTCTCTTGCACTATCAGCACCTCTGCAGCTTCACTTTGGAACCAGCTCAGGACATCCGTGCTGCAGCCACGACGCAGAATGTCCAGGTGGAGGGAAGGGCTTTCTTCCACACCCGGACGGGCCTCCTCTTGGACTGCACAGGCAGCCTCCTGCCCCACTGCTCTCAAAGGATCTGCCCTGGGCTTTCCTCCTGCTGAACCATGAGACCAGGAGCCGGGTTTGTATCAACTGACTCTGGCCATCAGGGCCGGGACTGGGGCGAGGGAGGCGAGGCCCCCTCCTCGGGGTGGAATTTAAGGGGGGTGCCCAAAACCTCAGTTATCAACACAAATACTATTTTAACACAATATTTTTAAGAAGTAAAAAACGAACGTAAAAAAATCCATGATGAATAAAAGGTCAAAATCTTAAAGACAGGATCGATATTCCTGATTTTTTGACTCAGCTCCAGTATGGTTCAGCATGGCACTGTTACCAACCTGGTCGTTTTACAGTGTTGATATTTTGCTCATCATGGACTTTTCTGCATCCATTTTATTTTTCAGACGTTGCATTACAATATTTTTTCTCTTGATTACTCAGTTTTTGGTGCCCTCGTGAGCTCTGCACCTGTGGCGAGTGTCCCCCCGCCTCCACCCCCTCAGTCTTCTGCATCCGCCTAAGCAGAGGGGTGGGGCTGTGACCCCGACAGTCATCAGCAAACACCTGCCGCCAGCTGAGCTGGTCAGTCTTTCTCGGAACTCGAGAATGAACTCAGAGACACTAGTTAGATGACAGTGGACAGCTGACCTGAAACGTGGTGCTGAGCTGGGCTGGAGAAGACTGTCGGGTCTCACGCAGGCCAAGGAGGCCCATCCCAACAGACAGAAGCAGAGATGAGAGGGAGGTGTGTGGAAAATTATGGTATCTAACATAGTCTCTGCCCCCTCTCCAGGATCCTTCTCTGGCACCCCTCTCTTTTGAGAGTCTATTTCCCACAGCACGGAAGCCAGGCTTGGCCACATGGTTTGTTTTAGCTAACGGAACGTAGGCAGAAGTGACATGCCACAGCTGAGGGGAACCCGTAAGTGCCACTGAGTGGCTCTGCTTTGCTCTCTTCCCTCTGCTGTAGGTTGGCATATCCCAGATAGGCTCTTTCAGACTAAGTTCAAGACTAAGGATTGGGCCGGCCCTGTGGCCGAGTGGTTGAGTTTGTGCGTTCTGCTGCGGAGGCCCAGGGTTTCGCCGGTTCAGATCCTGGGTGAGGACATGGCGCTGCTGATCAGGCCACGTTGAGGTGGCGTCCCACATGCCACAACTAGAAGGACCTGCAACTAAGATATACAGCTACGTACAGGGAGGATTTGGGGAGATAAAGCAAAAAAACCAAGAGAAGACTGGCAACAGTTGTTAGCTCAGGTGCCAATCTTTAAAAAAAAAAAGACTAAGGAGAATATAGACGAGGGCCACAGCTGACTCAGTGGGCACTGACCTGAGTAAGAAATGAGAAGCTGTTGTAGTTCACTGAGATCCAGACATTGTTTGTTACAGCAGCATAACCTAGTCCAAGCTGACAGAGAGAGGGAACCTAGTTTCTGGCTTTCCAGTTCCATTCTCCTTGTAAAACAATTTTTGTTTAATTTCCCATGAAATCCTCTGAGATCACCTAGGTGACTTTTTGTTCCTTACAACCGACAATCCCTGACAAAACTGACATTATTTAGGATTATTCTGCCCTTCAACATTGGTCTTACTATGGATTCTGTCTTCCTGTGTGCCAAGGTTAAGTTACACACATACACACACTTTGAAAGCGTCTAGGTGACAGGAGGGCAATTGATCGTACTGATGCAAAGATAATTTTTGCCTGTGCATTATTCTTATTACTCACAGGTGGCTGTGATAATTTTCTCTTACTTTATGCAAACTGTGATTTGACCTGAAATTCCAATTAAGAGCATCTTTTCATGGCACATAGAGGAAGAACAATTTGATACTTCAAAGCGATAACAATATCTTCATTGGAGAATCTTAAAAAAACTGAGTCCTAACGGTTAGGATTTTAGCTTTGTTATTGAAAAGCAAAATACCTTTTTAAAATATATGAATACATCTTTGTGTAGCGTTCTTATTCCTTGAGCTTAATTCAAGCGAGCATTCTCCCTAGACCTAATGACGGGGCTCACTCCTCGGGCCACTTCCAGGGCAGCCTCGGTCGTACTGCACCCTGCCCTCTGGAAGGAGCAAAGGACCCCATGTCTGGGAATGAGACTTCTGTGCAGTAATTGTTGACTAGTGAGAATAACTTCTGTTTTATGCAAAAACTCCCTTTTGTGCCAAACCGAAATTACTGTTATAAACATTTAAATTATTTTTTCAAAATACCTTCACCAATTTCACTTTAGCTCCTTTACACCCGTGTGGGAGCGAGCAGACACATCACGAGACTGCCGTAAAAGCACCAGCGAGTAAGCGGCAGCACCAGGTCTGGAATTCAGGTCTCCTGCCATCTAGGTCTTTCCATTACTTTTCCATACAAAGAGCAACAATTTACTTCTCTGAATGTTCTCCTTAATACCCGTAAGAATGGTTACATTGCAGACAGAACGTTCTGATTGTACCAAGAAGTAAATTTTTAAAAATTTAAAAAACATGAGCATATGCTACCTGTTACATTTACCACAGGAACATCTAGATTATATTGTGTTCACTGCTGATAACACAGTTAACTGAATACATTTTAGTTACATCAAATAACACATTTTGTTACACAAGTATTTGATGAGATGCCACCATACTACAAAGCACAGATTTTTTCCGGAATACTTTGAAAATGAAAGCATAACAACTGACAGTTTATTTTTAATGTTTAAATTGCAAATCTTCATTAAAAAAAAAGGTAAGAGAAATAACATTTGAGACAAGATTCAGAATAAATAGTCAGCATTTAAGATAGAAAAGAAAAGAAAATCCTTACTCAACAGCACAAACAGAAGAAAATGCTTACAAATATATTCAGTGATTGATAAAACACACCAGGAATTTAAGGATAACGTTTGATTTAGGAATGTGAATTGCTAAAATTACAAAGCAATAATAATGTTTCCATTTGCCTATTTGAAAGTGTACAAAACCATTTTTTTTATGTAGCAATTCTTTATACTAACCTGAGTTGGATATAGGAATACAGCAAGGGCTGTTACTAAATAGAAACTGTTACCTGATATTTATAAGGCCACTTTATGCATTATTATTTGCCATGGATTTTGAAGGGCAAAAATATCTGAAAAGTATTTTAATATGGTCAATTGACAATTTAAGGAATTTTAACTAGCTGTTTTTAAAACCACTTAAAAAATAAACTCATCCATTTTGTCTTGAATGTGTAAGATGACGGCTCAGTGCCCGAGGAAAAGATTTATTCACAGGATTTTCTTTATCACTAGAAATGACTAATTAATATGGTAGAATATTAATGAAAACTTTCAGGTCTAGTAATCCCTGTGTTGATAACTAACTGCCCAACTTTGGGAGAATTACTTAGTGTAATTCTTTCCTCTTCTATGTTTTGAAGGGTAGAGAAATTCTGGCCCATGAGCTTTTGTGAAGACAGAGGTATTATTGCTAGAAAATAAATAGACTATACGAGAAAATCAAGATTAAGGTGATATGGAGATAGGGTGGGGGAGTAATGTTCATTGTTCATCTAACAGATGATAAGTAAATGTTAAAATCTGTCCTCCTTCTGCTTTATGTTTTTCTTGGCAGCTTAATAATCCTTATATTGACTGAACAAAAATTATACCTACTTACTACTTTGGAAAAAATATGTAAAAGATCAGGGAAGAAATTTTTTTTTTTAATGAACTAATGTTCCCTTCCTAGCCTACTTATGTCATGTCAAGAATAACATTATTCTTTTTTAGCAGACATCCAAATTTCAACCCAGTCCTCACCACAGTGTCCACTCACATCTTCTACTACTGATAAAACAAATGGTTTAACATTTGAAATCTACATGGGCTTGACAGAGATTTAAAGGTTGCTTTTGGTCTTAATGAATAAAGTATAGGCCCTTCTTCACAGAAAAATAATGCTGTGGTTTGACCACCCTAATTAGCCTGCAGCTCTAAGTTATTTTTCCGGACAGAGTCATTAATTTCTTAGTTCCAAGGATAGTTTTGAAGGGCAATTCAACATAGGCTATAGTTAGCAGTTTAAGAGTGAAATCACATTATGAAGAAAAAATTGGCTGTGAACTAAAAGTTTTGAAAACTTTCAAAATTAAATGTCATTTAAAAAAATTTAAATTGAAGTGTTTTAAAAATAGTGGTTCATGCCTAGTGGGGCTCAAATTTGCACTGGATTAAATCTCCATCAGGACCAATGTGGTTTAACAGGTTACCTGTGAGAACACAGATGACCATAAACACAGACCACAGCCAGTTAATGCTGAGTTGAGAAAACCTCCCTGATTGCTGAAAATGGTGATTTCCTTTTTCTCCCCGTGTCTCTCTCTCAAAGGCCAGCCTTTCCAGTCTCCAAGGAATGCTAGGGAACCATGAGTGGGGCACAGCTGAGGCCTGGGCACCATCCTCACTGCCCGGCCTCATCCCAGGGCTCCAGACTCAGTGAGAGAAGAAAACCTCGCTACAATGATGCTGAACACCTGCCCTGCCCTGCCCTTCGCATCCCCAGGTAAGTGGATTATTGAAAAAGTAAGAACCAAATTTATGCACATCTCAAGAGTGGTTCCCTTCCTTCTAAGCAGCGTCAGCATAACATTATAAAGAGGTCTTTCCTCATGAAGCTTATTTTCCCGTGCGTGTAGGGAGCAATAGATAAATACAAAAGTAACATGATAATTAAAATACACAGCATGCCAGTTAATGCTGAGGACTACTGAGAAAAATAAAGCAGGGAGCGACCAAGGGGGTGTCTGAGACGAGTGGCAGCAATTGTGGTCAGAAAGGTCTCACTGCAAAGGCGACCTCTAAGCCACCATCTGAAGGAGGCAAGAGTGAGCCACCCGGATCTAGGGTATTGGGAAGAGTCTTCCGAGCTGAATGAACATCAGATGCAAAGGCCCTGGGGCTGCAAGGTGCTGCTGTAGGTTGAGGAGCAGCAAGACGGAAGGTGTGGCTGCAGCAGAGGGAAAGAGTGGTAGGAAATGGGGTCGATGAGGTTAAAGGGGAACAGGTCATGGAGGTCCTGGTTGCCCATTCTCAGGACCGTCTAAGGAACTAGGGACCACTGGAGGATTTTGAGCAGAGGAGCGGCAGGACCTAACACGTTGTTGAAGCGCCTCTCCTTTACGCGGCTTTGGTGGAGGCGCCAACAAGAGCCCAGAAAGAAAAACCTGGTAACAGGTGTCCGCAAGTTTGCAGACAACTACCGAGGGGAAAGGGGTTGGTTGAATCCTGGACAAACGGGTGGGCGGGTGGGTGGAGGAGGTGTTACCTGGGAGGTGCACCTGCCTGGCTCTCAGGCCGCGACCGCGCAGACACCTGCGGTCCCGCCAGCCCAGCCCCGGGACCCCTCCCGGAGGGGCAGGGCCGCCGCCTCCAGGCCGGTTGCCATGGCGACCCCCGGCTCCGCTCCGCGCCGCGCCGCCTCCAGAGCGCCCGGCTCCGGGCCCGCATCCCGTGGCGCGGATCATCAGCATGCCGCCCGCGGCACTCCCCGCCCCCGCGGTGACTCAGGCGCCCGTCCCCCCGCCTCCCCCGGCCCGCGGCCCGGGCCCGCAGCCGGCTCGGCCCAGCTCCGCAGCGCTCTCCCGCACGCCCGCGGCGGCGAGGGGGCGTTTGCGCCTGGCCCGCAGGCCGCGCACCGGGAGGCCTGCCCGGAGGCATGCCCCAATCGCTCTCGGGGGACATTCCACTCCCCCGCGCGCCGCTCAAGGTCCCCCCGCGCTTCCTGCACTGCGCCAGCCCGGGGAGGCAGGCCCTGGCGGCACCTGCACTGCGCCCGCGGTGGGATGCACTGCGCGCAGAAGAGGGCCCGGCGCCGCAACGCCCGAGGCCGGAGGCGCGGGAGGCGGGCGGGTTTCCGTGGGCTCACCTTGTGCAGCTTCCACATGGCCCCCAGGGCCTTGACCTCGTGGTTGGAGTGCTTGCCCTCCTCCAGGCACTGGTAGCACACGGGCATCTTGCACTGCACGCAGTACATGCTGTGGTTCTCCAGCTCGTGGTCCGTGCAGGTGGAGACCTTGCGCGGGCTCAGCCGCCGACTCACGCGGCCCTGGGCCGGCGGCACCAGGCGGTGCTTGGCCAGGGGCCCCCGGGGCGGGTGGCAGCGCAGGCGGCACGGGTCACAGTAGAAGACGTCGCACTGTTCGCACATGACGGTGGCCTCCTTGGGCGCCTTCTCGCAGAGCTGGCACTTGAGGGCCGCGGCCTTGCTCTGCTGGTAGCGGTCGATGACCCCCTCCAGGACGCGGTTCTTGGGGAAGCCGCGGAGCCCCCGGTCGTCCAGGATGAGGCTGCGGTGGCACTGCGGGCAGGTGATGCAGGAGTTGCGGGGCACCGGGGCCAGCGCCGGCGACAGGTGGGCGGCGGGCGGCGGCATGGCCGGGGGAAAGACGCGGACGCCGTTGGGGGACTTCTGGCTCGGCGTGGTGGGCGCGCTGGCGAAGCCCCCGTAGGAGCCGTAGCCGCTGTCCGCCTCGCTGTACAGGCTCATCTTGTCCAGGTCCAGGTAGTCGTAGTCGGAGGCGCCGGAGCCCGAGGCGCGCCGGCTGCGCGGGGACTCGGACTCGGGCGTCTGCACCAGGATGTTGCGGGCGCACGCCTGGCACAGGTTGTGCGAGCAGGGCAGCAGGATGGGCTCGCGGTAGAAGGAGCCGCACACCGGGCACTTG
>NC_060268.1:1032026-1032194 GCF_021613505.1 Equus quagga | reverse complement strand
GGTCTTTCTCATTGGCTGGGCTGTGGTGTTTCTCATTGGCTGAGCTGCAGTGTTTCTCAATGGCTGGGCTGCGGTCTTTCTCATTGGCTGGGCTGCGGTCTTTCTCATTGGCTGAGCTGCAGTGTTTCTCATTGGCTGGGCTGTGGTGTTTCTCATTGGCTGGGCTGT